>NW_027202756.1:0-161177 GCF_024711535.1 Dipodomys merriami
CTCCCCTCTCTTGTCCCACCTGCACCTCCCCCGTGCCCTACAATCCTCCCTGGCTCTGCCACAAATGCACCACAGGGGTGGGGGGTGGAGGTGGGTGTCGACCCGGGGATCCCACCCCATCCATAGCGGCCAATGTCGCAGGAAAAGGGGAGCTGCAGGGATGGGTGAGGAGGGGCCAACACAGAGCCCCTGTCTTGGAGCAGTTGGAGCCACACAGCCGCATATCTGCACCCTTTCTCTCCTTGGTGGAAACTTGGTGGCTTTAGTCAGAGGTGGGAAGCAGCACCTCCACACCTGCCTTCTAGGGTCTTCTCCTTTTTACTGGGGAGGGGTGTGTTGGATGCAGAAGGTAGCCCCCCCCTTGTGAGCCCTTGTCTTCTGTGCTCAGTGACCCTTTCACCTGAGGACGTTCCCAGAAAAGCCCACTAGAGAGGTGAGAGCACTGTGGTCAGCTAGAAGGTGGATATTTGGGAGAAAAATGTACCCCCTCTCACAAACATACACTCGGCCTGTACCTCCAACCCCTGCTGTCAACAGTTCTGACTGGGTGATCACATTTCCCAGCTCTGCCAACCTCTGCTAGTGCTCCCAGTACATGTGGTCTCCTCATCTTCCCCAAAAATCTGCCAGTCACCCAGAAGTAACTAGGCTGGAAGTAGGGAGTCCATCCAATTATATAGCCTTTAGGACCCCATCAAAGTCCCCAACAACGCCCCCACCCCAGGTCAGACACTTTTCTGTAGGCACCATGACCCCTGCTTTGTTTTCTGTCCAGGCTCTGAAGAGCGACCTGTCTCCAGACTCCACACAGTGTCCTGGCCTAGGGTTTTGGTGAATGGGGAGTCAAGGCTGGTTGTTCCCAGGGGAAAGGGTCTGGCCCTGAAGAAAGGGGGAGGCAGGGTGGTTCTGCATTATTAGAACATTGTTTCACTTGGGTGGGAGCACCTGGTTCTGACAAGGGAACCCCCATGCTTGAGCTGGTACATCATCCAGATGAGAAACCAACAAACTCAGGAGAGGCACTGCTCTGAGTCTGTGAGAGAGAGAGAGAGAAAGAGAGAGAGAGAAAGAGAGAGAGAGAGAGAGAGAGAGAGAGAGAGAGAGAGAGAGAGAGAGAGAGAGAGAGAGAGAGAGAGAGAGAGAGAGAGAGAGAGAGTTTGTCTTTCTCATTATACAGCCTGACTGTGCTCAGGTGAATGATCAGTTGGCAAATTGCTCGTGCTGCATGGATGAGTCTTCTGTCACTGGTTTGGATTTGTATGTGTTTGTGTTTCTGTGTGTGTGTGTGTGTGTGTGTGTGTGTGTGTGTGTTAGGAGATCAGGGAGATAAGAACAATGAAAATATATTTAAATCACCCTGTCTAAAAAGAGCAAAAGCATTTTATTTGTTTTTCTTTATTCATTAATGCCCAGTACAAGCCCAGCCACATTTTTTGTTTTCTCTTTCACTGTTTCATGGCTCCGTTAGGAAAGGTTATAGTAGATGATCCTTTCCACCTCTTTCTTCTGCTTTCTTGCAGCCCACAGTAGCTGCTGGGCCTACATGGGTCTCCTCTAGGAGGCCTGTGTGAACCACACACCAGAGTGGACACCTGCCCTTCTGTCTTCAGCCAAAAGGCTCGTGAGGCTACTGTGACCACAGCCGCACACTTCCAGACAGACAGTCTGCTCTCGTGTGTATAGTGGGAGGTAATTCAAGGTTGGGAATGAGTCTGCCAAACATAAACAGGGAATGAGATGGGGGGAGTAGGGCAGGGGCTGTGACAAACAATGTGACAGGATAAGAGGGTTCATCACAACAAGGATGAGAGGGGAATCTTATCCAGGGTATTGACAGTGTCCGTGGGCATCTGGGCAGTGGGCTCCGGGCCCGCAATGGTGGCATGGATTCCCTCCTGGGGCAGTGCACTGGTGGGCAGTCCTCCCTGAAGTCCTGCAAAGTCCAATCTGTGTCCTTCCTGGGCTGTTTCCAGCTGGTCAATGGTAGGCAAGTGTTTTCCCCCTGCTGGAGTCTGCTTGGGATCAGGACATGGCAGTTAGCTAGGGCTCTGTGAATGCCATTTTCTGTAACCTGCTGTAGGCTGTCTGCAAGGAAAAAGAGGTCTACTGACTTTGGAACCCATTAAGTTTGATTGGAACAAGTGAAAAATGCCAGCTTTTCAGAGATTTTTCTTGAAGCTGGCAATTTCTACTAATGCCTGGTATTCTGGGTCAAATTAGATGGACCATTTCAGCCACCAAACAATGATATTCAAAGCAGCACAGGCAGAGTTCCCAAGCCAGATGGTATGCTATGAATGTGGTGCCTTGACTGCCTTTCTCTGGCAGCTGCTGATTCTCCTCCGGCTTTCTCTAGGGTGATCACCACAGGCGAGGATGTCATGGGGAGCAGAGATTGTGACCTCGCCATCCACAGCCTGCCAGCTGTGAGCAGAGACAATTCCCAGCACCTGTACTGGACTCTGGGAGATTCAGAGACCCAGGATGCCTCAGGGATCCTTTCTCTGCAACATGAAACATGGGGGCTGGATGTGGTGGACCATCCTGTCTGACCCCAGGGAGTGGAGAGGAGGCCCCTTGAGCCGGGCGTTCACCTCAAGGCAACCTTGTTCACAGCTAAGTGGGGAATTGAGTGGCTGGACAGAGATCTTTGAGAAGATAGGCATCCCAGAGGCCCCTTAGAAACAAAACAGTTAAGTGTGGTGGCACCAGGAGGGTGGGAAGGGGGAGGAGGGAGAACTGTGGGAGAGCTACATCAGGCTTTACCTCCACCCAGGTTGCTTACCTGAATTGGATGGGACTTTTCTGTAGTATTGTCGTAGGCAGATGCTCATTTATTTATCCAACAAACTGTTACAGTGAGTGCCATGTCGGGAGGGGGGGGACGGGTCATAGACGATGAAAGGTTCCAGTGCTGGTTCCACAGCACATGAAGAAAGCTTGGTTTGAGCTGGCTGCTGGTCCTTCACACCTGTCATCCTAGCTACTTAAGAGGCTGAGATGGGAGGATTGAAGCTTCAGTCCCAGGCAGGTGGCTCAAACTGTAGACTGTTGGTTTTGAGTTAAAAAGGCTCGGGGACAGCCGGGTGCTGGTGGCTCACGCCTGTAATCCTAGCTACTCAGGAGGCTGAGATCTGAGGATCGCAGTTCAAAGCCAGCCCGGGCAGGAGAGACCGTGAGACTCCTATCTCCAATACACCACCAGAAAACCGGAAGTGGCTCTGTAGCTCAAGTGGGAGAGCGCTCGCTTTGAGCTGAAGAGCTGAGGGACAGCGCCCAGGCCCAGAGTTCAAGCCCCACGACCCACACAAAAAAAAAGGCTCAGGGACAACACCCAGGTTCTGAGTTCAAGAGGAGGAGTGACACAAAGAAAGGAAAGAAAAAGAGAGGAGGGAAGGATGCAGGGAGAAAAGGAGGAAAGGAAGAAAGAAGGGAGCATGCAAGCCTTGGTTTGGAGTCCCTGGATAAAGGGAGCCAACCATTCACAATCTCCGTGGGGACAGTTTCAGAGCATAAAGCCAGTATGTGGAACCAAGCCACTGACTCCTTCATGACATCAGCAACTTCATGCCATCCATGATCTGTGTGGTGGCCAACTGCAGAGGGCAACAGCCTCAGGTAGACCCTAGGGCTCAGGGTGGGTCACTGAGTTTCAATCTCCCCTGGCATACCAAGTTTATTTTCTGGTCAGATAAGAAGAAAGTGTCCAAGGGCTAGGGAGGTATAGGATGAGGGAGTGTCAACAGAGGGGTGGCAAGGGATAAGCAGGAAGTTGAGAGGTAGGAAAATCCCAGATCAGGTGTGTCAGGCCATTGGAACCATGACCTAGAAAAGGAAAACCTAGACCATGAAAACCTAGACCATCAGTGATACAGACTTCGACCCAGCCACATGGCTATTAAAAGTCCTGGCACTCAGGGTTCACCATTGACAACCTGGCTGTTGTCCGCTGCAGGATGCCTGTGCAGTATATCCTTGGGGACTTGGACTTTTGCTGGCTCAATCTGAAGATGACACCCCCAGTGTTCATTCCTCGACCAGAGACAGAGGTAAACATGCCACTGGCACAGGACAGCCAGGGAATGAGGGCGGGAGTCAGACCCGTGTTGCCCAGAGACTTCCTCTAGGCGACTCTAGGGCCCCATGACTGCCATTCTCAGAGGTAGAGGTGGGTCTCTTTGCTGGCTCAGCCTTTAGTCTAGATGGAAGATGTGGGATTCAGAGAGGGCTGACTGAAGGTCGAGGCTGGTGGGAAAACCAGAGCCACCGGGCTCTGAGCAGGATTGTTTTTTTTTTTGAGGATACTCACAACCCAGGAAAATTCCTGGGATGGATTGGCCTTTTTCTCCTTCCTGAAAGAGAGGGACCTAGAGCTCTCCAGTCTCTATCCCTTGGCTGAGAAATCCTTTCATTCCCATATCCTGTGGTTGGATAACTAGACCTCACCTGACTGCCCAGTGTCGAGGCAGGACAGTGAGAGATGTTGAGTCCTTGATGAGGTCACGGGATCCTCAGTATGAGATTGTACTTGAACGTGAAAAAGCATCTTTGGTCGGGTGCCAGTGGCTCATGGCTGTCATCCTAAGTACTCAGAAGCTGAGGTCTTAGTATCACGGTTCAAAGCCAGCTTGGGAAGGAGAGACCCTCAGACTCTTCTCTCCAATAAAGCACCAGAAAACCCGAAGTGGTGCTGTGGCTCAAGTAGTAGAGTGCTGGACTTGAGCTGAAGATCTCAGGGAAGCACCTAGGCCTAGAGTTCAATCTCCACAACCAACAAAAAGAAAGTAATGCATCTTTTCCTGCAAAGGACGGTGGAGGTATGTTTGTGTATGGGGGGAGGGATGGGAGACACCTAGTGTCTTCGTTTTAAATGGATTGTACCAAACTCTTAGTCCATGGCAGCCCATTCTTGACCACAGGTGAAGCTCTGTGTTGGATATCGACCATCGGACCTCAGCCTCCTCACGGGACAATTGTGAGGAAACAAGGGATTAATACAGAGGGATCTCTCGAGCAGGACCAGCACAGAGGGAGCATCTGTCAGATACGGTTCTCAACAATTCTGTGCACATATGACAGGAAGTTACCCAGAAAAGGCTCAGATTGGGTCTGTTATTAATCATGCAACAGGTGTTGGATTATGAAACGAAACATGGCTGTCTTTCATCATTACCCTATCTCCATGAGGAAGGGGATCCTTCACTGCATTCAGTTTTGCAGCTGGGGAAAATGAGGCATGCAATAGCCAGGTGACCTACTCATGACCCCCAGCTGACAGGAAGCTTGGCCTGACTTCTCTGCCATGCTTCCTAGGACAGTGGGTGTTCTTCAGTCCACTTCTTGTGGTGGGAAGTCCACTTCTTGTCACTCGTAGGGCTTGAATTCTGGGCCTGGATGCTGTCCCCGAGCTCCTTAGATCAAGGCTAGCAGTCTGCCACATGACACAGCATCACTTATGGTTTTCTGTTGGTTCTTTGAGGATAGGATTCTCACAGACATTCCTGCCAGGGCCCGCTATGAACCATGATCTTCACATCTCAGCTTCCTGTGTAGTTAGGATTATATGCCTGAGGCACCAGCACCTGGCTTAAGTGTAATTCTGTCCCTCTCTTCCTCTCTCTCTCTCTCTGTCTCTCTCTCTCTGTGTCTCTCTCTCCCTTTCACTCTCTCTCTCCCTTTTGCTCTCTCTCTCTCCCTCTCTCTTTCCCTCTCTCTCAGGAATTGGTTGAATGGGTGCTGGAGGTGGTGGTCCAGCATCCCCATGTGCCTGGAACCCAAGGTGGCCCTCTCATTCTGGAGGTGGGCTGTGGGTCAGGAGCTGTTTCACTCAGCCTGTTGAACCAGCTTTATGAGGTAAGCCCCTCTGTACCCCGGCTAGACCGTGATGGTTATTCATTGTCCATCCCATGAGTCCTTCCCCACATCCCTCTGCTACACCATTGAAGGAAAGTGGATGAGGAGGTGTCGCCTTGTCCCCCTGCCTAGCACAATCCCATGCCTCTGACCCATACCCCCACCTATCTGGCTAGAACCTGGCTATAAGACCATGAAAACACTCCATGTCTACTACCCTTTGCTGCGGAGTTTCATTTCGGTGAGGGGGGGGGTGCAGAGGAAAGACCCCAGACCTGATAGCTCCCAGGGGACATTTGTTCTTGTGACAGCCAAGTCATTGCTGTGGATAAGGAGGAAGCCTCCATCAGACTGACCCAGAACAATGCTCAAAGATAGGTAGGCTGTTGAATTATCAAACCCACTCATGTCTGCTTCCTACTCCCAACAAGGAGGTGCAGTGTGGGTGGCCCGGCACTGGGCGTAAGGGATTATAAATGGATGGTGGCAGTCAGGAGCTCATGGCTCCCACCCATCATCCTGGCTGTTCAGGAGGCTGAGGTCTGATGGTCATGACTCAGAGCCAACCCAGGCAGGAAAGTCAGTGAGATTCTTATCTCCCATAAAATATCTCCCTCCCCAAACCCACACACAAGCCAGAGGTGGTGCTGTGGTCAAGTGGTAGAGCCTCAGCCTTGAACAAAAGAAGCTCAGAGATAACACCCAGGCCCTGAATTTTAGCCCTAGGACCAACACAATCATAAAATAAATTAACAGTATACACCTTTTATCTGACTACCAAGAAAGATGGATTCTGTATTCTTGCTGGTACTTGTAGCCAAAGGTAAGGGGCTCCCCTTGATGTTCCCCTAAACCTCTCCTTCTTTCCTTTATCTGTCCAGGCTTCGGTTGCAGGACAGAATTCGAATCATCCTCCTGGATGTGACCTTAGGTACCCTCTCCCACCCACCTTCCTTGGGGTCAGGATTCTGAATGCACTCCCTGCTGGAAGGATGAGACACCGCAGAGTTGAGGGTAGGTATTCCCAACACTCACACACACCCCCCCACACATACACAAACACCCTTAAGCCAATTCAGACTATCCTATTCCAAAGA
Source organism: Dipodomys merriami (assembly GCF_024711535.1). Taxonomy (NCBI): domain Eukaryota; kingdom Metazoa; phylum Chordata; class Mammalia; order Rodentia; family Heteromyidae; genus Dipodomys; species Dipodomys merriami. The sequence goes on from NW_027202756.1 coordinate 6,951, forward strand.
CACTTTATCTCCTTGGATTGACTGACTTAGGAGAGGATTTTGAACCCTGTAACTGATTATTTTAACTTGGGCTTGCTAGTTGACAGCTGAAAAATAGGAGCAAAAAAAAGCCTTTGGTGCCCATCACCTGGGGCTGAGGCTCATGCCTGTCATCCTGGCTACTCAGGAGGTTGAGATCTGAGGATCATAGTTTGAAGCCAGTCATAAGCTGGAAAGCCCATGAGACTCTACTCTCCATGGAACCACCAAATAGCAAGAAGTGGAGCTGTGGCTCAAGTGGTAGAGCACCAGCCTTGAACAATAAAACTCAGAGAGAAAGCTCCCAGATCCTCAGTTCAAGCTCACACAAAGAAATGGCCCCATCTTGTTGCCCACAGATTGCCCGGGCCTTGAGCTCCCTCTCATGGAGTGTGATACAATACTTGTCCCTGGGTGGTATATCAGGGCTGTCAGAAATCCGGTGCTGGAATCCAGGTCTTTCCTTTTGTGTGCTCTCAACCCACACTGAATGGAAGACAGAGTATGACAAGGCCAGCAACCTGCACAGTGGAGACTCTCCAGCTCTGCCTAAGTGACCGGAATGGGCTTCTTGGAGGCAGAACTTGAAAAGTGGTTTTTGCTTAACAAGGAGGATCTGACAGGAAGCACAGAGATCAAAGGTGCTGAATATGATGGACAACATGTCCAGCCAGGGATGCTGGTGAGAGACTCAGTATAGATGTGTGAGACTTGGTATAGATATGTGAGATTGTCCCGAGACAGGCCTGAGGGGTCACAAAAAAAAAGCTATCCAAGGCTGGGATTGTGTGTTAGAGGTAGAGTGCTCATCTAGCCTGCAGGAAAGCATGGGTTCTATTCCTAGGTCCTGCATACACAGAAAAGGCTGGAAGTGGCACTGTGGCTCAGGTGAAAGAGCGCTCCCCTGGAGACAAAGAAAGTGGGTGACAGCGCCAGGGCCCGGAGGTCAGGCCAGGGCTGACACCATAAAACAGTTTTCCCAGGGACCTTGGTGACAGGTGGTTGACTATGCCCTAAAGCTCTTAGTAGATCAATCCATGTTTTCTGTCTCCATTGACAGAGGGGAGTTGGACACTCCTTCTCCCCTGGGCACCCCTGGATCCAGTTATCAGAAACCTTCCCAAAGTCTTCCACTGGGACATAGAGCAGCTGGCCCCAGAAATCCTCAGATACTGGTTGGATTGGGCAGGAGGATATAGGGCAGGCCCCAGAACTCCTAGTGGGTCTGATCTGCCCTGGATGACCAGGCAATCAAGAGGAAGCAGATGGGAGCTTAGAGACGGCTAGTGGTGTGGAGGGGGCCCTTTAATTCCCATGGCCCCACCCAGATTCTGAGCCTTCCTTTGCTCTCCCTGATGGAGGTGGAGGGGTGTCTAGGTGGTAGCATCTAGACAAAGACTAGGTGGAAATTCTGAAGGACTAGACACCTTATGCCATGAGCTGGTGTCTCATGCCTGTCATCCCACACCTGCCATCCTGGTCACTCAGGAGGCTGAGATCCAGAGGATCTGTTTTCGAAGCACAGGCAGGAAAGTGCCACAAGAGCTTCATCTCCAATCTCCAACCGGAAGTGGCACTGTGGCTCAAGTGGTAGAGCACTGATCTGGAGGAAAATTAGTCATCAGGGACAGTACACAAGCCCTGAGTTCAAGCCCCAAACCAAAAAAAAAAAAAAAAAAAAACCAAGAAAGAAAGAAATACACCCCTTCCTTGCTTGAATTAGATGGTGAAGTAGTGGGGTTGCTGGGATTGGGAGACCAGATGCTGGCCTCACTGTACAGACATTTCTATGAATTCTCCAGGTTTGCCCCAGTGTGAGGCCATAGCAGGGTGGGCAGTGCCTTACCAAGAACTCCAGAGGTCATGGCCTGTGGCAGGCAGGGAGTGGGTGAATGGGAGCAGGGGTGGGATGGTAGTATCAATTATATGCTGTCCATCCATGGAAGAATGGTTTTGGATGCTGGTGACAAAGTCTGAATTGAAGGATTGCCTGTGGTTTGTGGCCTGATGAGTTGGGTTTCCCCTGTGTTTAAGAAGGAGGCTGAAGCCGGTCCCTGCCGGTGGCTTATAACTGTCATCCTTGCTACTCAGGAGGCTGAGATCTGAGGATTGCGGTTCAAAGCCAGCTTGCACAAGAAAATCTGTGAGACTTTATCTCCAGTGAACCACCCGAAAGCCAGAAGTGGTGCTGTACCTCCAGTGGTAGAGCGCCCACCTTCAGCTGAAGAGCTGAGGGAATGCGTGCAGGCCTAGAGTTCAAACCCCATGACCTACAACCAATAATAAGGTAGCTGAGTTTTCTGCATAGTGGTTTGTACAGTTAGGAAATGCCAAGATGTGTTATGAGCCATTCCAGATGTGTGAGATGTCCTGAGATTTGTCTACACTTGGTCTCAGGATGGTAGTGACATCTTGGGGGTGGGATGTTCAGGGTGCTCAGAGACTGTTAAGACCTTGGGTTAACATTTTGCTATCGTGGTCTCAGCACTGATGAGGCTTATCTGCAAGAGTATAGTTGTACATAAATTCCTCAGCCTAAATTTAGCCACTGTTCAAAAATGTTTATATCTTTATCTGTCACCCATCAGAGCTTAAACATGAGTATAAAGTCTAAGGAAAATGATAAGGTAAGAATTTAGCTTTTTTGTATATAATGTAAATAAAAATACAGCATAGAGTAACTCATTGGTCTAAAGTCAACCTATTTCTGTAAAACATTTAATGCATTTCCTTACAATGTGTATTATTCTCAAGAAGGGAATGGGGAATGTGAGAAGAGGACTAAACAGGTATTGTCTTCAAATATACATACTTTGGATTTACCTCTTTATTTTGTTATAGGCATTTTTGATAAAAAACTGTTTGAATAATTGATTTCCTGGTCAGGTATTATATATCTTAGTTGCATAAACCAAACTACATTCAGAAAATGGTCTATACTAATTAAGTAAAGGAACCATATTCAATAAATAGCAAAAAGTATATACCTATAGGGTAATATTTTGAAGAGTACATTGGAAATATTCTAATATAATAATTAAGTTGAACAATTTCACATTGACAGTAGTTAACTGGAATAATTTAAATGAACAAAACCTATTTCTCCTTTTACTTTATCAGGGAAATATCTGGGCAAAAAATGGAAATTAACATATGAATCTATAAAAACTGGAATTAATTTTTGCCTTTTTATTAGCAAATATTAATTTCACAAGGTATTTTATTGTGTTATACACATATGTCCATATAATGTCGCTTGCTAAATTTTATTCCTTTTATTAATTTCATTAGCCTATTTTTATAGTTATGTTTTATTATGTCATCATACTAACTTATGAAATATTTGAACATATTTACTCCACAGCATTTCTCTTTATCTCCTCTCTTACTTTTTTCCAAATTTAATCAGTTCTATCTATTACACCTGGGTCATTCATTTTATTTTCTGGGTCTAGAGTCTGCATATGAGAAATCTAGTATTTGTTTTTCACAGTATGGCTTATTGCTTTAATATGAATGTTTCCAGTTCTATTTTCTTGAAGATAATATGATTTCATAATTATGTGTGGCTAAATAGTACATCATTGTGTGTATATACATACATATATATATATATATATATATATATATTACAATTTCTTTCTTCAATGAGTGATTAAGGAACATGTAGGTTAATTCTGTAGTTATTTATTTTTTATGTGGGAGGAGGAAGGATGTAAATAATGATGCTTGGAATGAGAAACATGCTCTTTAGGCAGGCACTCTAATATTTGAAACATTCTCTCAGCTGCTCTTTCATCAGTATTTCAATAGTGTATTAAATTTAAAAAATAAAATTTAATTACTTTTGCGAAGGTGTTTTTTCAGTATCATATTATTTTTTATTACTGTGTTATGTTTACTATGTCATGTGAGGATGAAAATTTAGGCATGTTTGTATATGTAGCTGACTCGAAGGAAACAATGTATACGAGATACAGGATTCAAATAAATGTTTGAGACCTGTAAGTTGGTAAATTGATGTAGATGTCCAGTTTGTGGTGTGTGATTTCAAGATCATATTTTGGTAGGTTTCATACCAAGTAAGTAGGTGTTTCTAATCCAAAATTGTAAGGAATAAAATAATCATTGTCTTGGTACGCCAGACATTGTAATAAGTGGAAAAAATGATTGAAAGTATGATGGATCAGTAATAAACCTTTAGACACACTACATTTTCCACAAAATCTTCAGATGTACTCTTTGGACATTAATTACAAATATATTTATAAACATATAGATATAATATGATATTATATATAAATATATGTATATATTATAAATATAACATATATATATTTTAAATGTATATCATAAATATTGATTTATATTTAAATGTAATTCATCTCATCATTTATACATATATATACATATATATATATATATATATATATATATATATATATATATATATACATACTTTTTTTTTGGTCAGTCTTGGGACTTGAACTCTGGGCTTGGGTGCTGTCCCTGTGCTCTTCAGCTCAAGGCAAGAGCTCTACCACTTGAGACATAGCTCCACTTCCAGTTTTCTGGTGGTTTATTGGAGATGAGAATCTTATGGAATTTCCTGCCTGGGCTGGCATTGAACTGTGACCCTCAGATCTCAGCCTCCTGAGTAGCTAGGATTATAGGCATGAGCCACGGGCTACCGGCTATATTTACATCTGAGATTTGTTAGTGGGACAAAAGGTAAAGTAACTATTGTTCTTATTGTGAAATGACTTCACACTGACAGGTATAATTATAAGAAAAACGATAAATATTCACAGTGGCACTAAAATCCCTTAGCTGCCTAGCAAGACGGCATGTTTTTCCAGACACTGCATGTGGTGTGAGCGGTTTGCAGCCCAAGCGACTGTAGAAGATACTGGACTCTAAACAAAACTGACAATTGCATGAACCCAGTCCTCTATGACAGATTTAGCCAGGCCTATCTTTGAGATTCTTGTTAGGGACATGATGAAAAATTTATAGTTTAGTTGTAATTACAGAACTCTTTTACACATGTCACTCAGCCATTAACTATATTTAACATAGTTCCTTTTGCTCTAACTTATATTTTCATGGCTAAGGAAACTGCTTTTTGTTTGTGAAAACTTGGATGTTCACAACATAGACATGGGTTTTTAATCCTTTTGAAATTACTGTCTGCATAGTGTTCTATGAGATGAGCTTCTCTTTGCCATATCATCGGAATAAACTTACTCTGATTCAAACTTGGACCACAGCTACCTTGTTCTCTCTCCTAGAAAACCATCTGTATAGACTTCTTTATGTGTAAACAGACCCTCATTTACTTGCAAAAGTCTGTCAGTGAGTCAAACCTAACTCACACAAGTGAGGTGAATTCCTCTCTCATGCTTCCTTTACATTAAAAATGGTAAGAACTGTTCAGCAATGCACATACTTTTTAATGTGAAGTGTGACTCCTATTTTCCATAATGTGAATCAAGCAGAGGAATCAGTTTAAGATGTGAAAGAGACTTACAAAGAGTCTTGGACCTTGAACATTTCCCTGGGTATGAATTTTTGGAGAAATATCCCTTTTCAAAGACAAATGACTCAGTTTTTTTATATTGTGCTGGTACTGGGATTTGAACTCATCGCCTTGAGCTCTATCTGGGCTTTAATTCTCAATGTTTGCTCTATACCACCTGAGCCACACCTTCACTTCTTCCTTTTACCACAAGTGTAGAAAAGAATGTCTTAGGTTTATCTACTTAAAATAGCTTGGAATTGCAATTGTCAAATTTGAACCTACTGTGTATCTAGGTGTAAGCCACTGGTGCTGTGCTAGAACTCACTTCTTAAGAATAAATAATCACAAAAAGAGGAGAAATAAATATTTGTTCAATTATTTATGTGTTGTCTGATAAACCAAATCACTTGCTACTGGAAAAGAAAAAGAGAGAAGATAGAGATTAATATGGAGGAAAGAGAGACAAAGAAAGAAGGGATGGAAGGGTAAATGAGTGGAGGGGAATTAAGAGGAGGATATGAGAGAAGAGGGCAGCTGAGTAGAATTGTCTACTGCTCACTAAGGTATTGTTGGACAATCAGTACCTTTGCATTTATGTAGCCAAAGCTTTATATTTTTGGTCGTAAGCTGAGATATAAGATACCAATTTACAGGTAGTAACCTGTTAGTGTGCTTCCTCCTGCACCAAGGAAGCCACAGTTCGGTTACTGTTACAGAGAAGGCAAGAGTAAGCAGTTTAAGTTATACTGAGAAACAATAATTGACATGCCAGGAATGCTCCCTTGTACGGTGAAGTCAAGCATCACTCTTGTTCCCTGCTCCAGTCTTCCTCTCAACAAGAATAGCAGAAACAGAAGAGGAAGGAGATATCTGAATAATGATCATCTCTCTGTTTACCCTCATCCCTTGGCCTCTCAAACAATAAAGCCAAAGGAGACTTAACCTGAACTAGTGGGGAAAATGGGGGGGAAAGTTCAGTCTAACATATTGTGAAACTTTTAAAATAATTGGGGCAGCATTTCAAATACTGAAATAAAACTTTTTAAATTATTAATAAAAAGTTACTCGAAATTTATTGAAAATTTAGGGCTCACTACATAGTGGAATCTGCATAATTAAAACTGACTCATGCTCCTATCATCAGAAATTGAAGATCTTCCTTAAACATAGACTGCTGAAGTGATAAGCATGGAAATTCATGATTGATAGCATAATGCTAAGAGCATGGAAATTATTTCCTTTCCATCTTCAGTGTGTAGAGAAGAAAAAACTCTATAGGATGGCTCTGAAGGTGCAATTCTAAATTTAGGACAGAAGGTGAATAGTAAAAGAGACCTATCTCAGCCATTCAGAGATTAGAAATGTGGAGAAATATACTCATTTATGTGGTCAAACATGGAAGAGAGGATGTGGCAAGCCCATAGCCAAATGCCAAAGGTAGAGATATTTAACAAAATACCATGAAGTTGAAACAAGTCTTAAAAGGGGATCTTGGCTTAAAGGGAGTAGAGAAGAAGGCTGGAGAATGAAATGGTGGACTAATACAGTCATAACACTCAATGTACATATGTGAGACTATAAGTAGGAAATTTGAAGGGATAGGTGGGTTTGGGGTAAGGGAAGGAAGAAAAATGGAAAATTTGACAATGATCCAGATGCACTGAACATTGAAATGCACATACACTCTATTCAACACTGACATGAGGAAGTGAAACCCCTTTGCACAACTTGCTACAGATAAAATTTTTTGAAGTTTTAATATTAAGAGACCAGAAGCATAAACCTTTAGAGATAAATAAGAGGATAGTATTGACATATTGTTGAGGCTTGTATTCCTTTCAATATACAAAATTTAATAAGTATCAAGTCTGCTGCAAATTGCTTAAACCGTAGAGAATCAAATTCCTTCACTTCCAATAAAAATAAATCTTATAGACCTTTAGGTTTCTCAGTTGTTTCTAAATATCTTAATGTTATGCATTTGAACTAATTTCATTCTATATTTAAGTTTAAATTTTAAATACTAAACGCTTTTAAAATCTTCTTACTTGTGCACAGGTATGGATAGATAACTGATGTGGGCAGAATCAGAATTATTCAGAAGGTTGCAAATGGATGCTTACCTAGTTTTCTCTCTGCTGGGTCATAGAATACAGACTGTCCTAATTGGAAAAAGTTAGCCTTCCCAGATTTTCTACATATAAACACTCCATCAACATTTTGTTATTAGAGGATTATTCAAGATTAGCTATATGTTGATTGATAATGACAGAGCATGACAGAAAGGAGAGGGAAAACCATCTACACTTCAGTGAGGTTCTGACTTGTGCTTCACAAAGTGTTATGAAAGCTCTCCATGAGAAATCTAGCAGCTGAATTTCTAAAAAGTCCTTGGGTTGTTACACTTTCTGATAATGTCTCAAGTACTTCTCCTTGGAGTTCCATACTATTCAATGATGCTGTATTAGCTCCTTGTTACAATTTGCAGACCGGTCTTGGTGAAGAAATTTGTGCTTTTCAAAATTGCTGTCCCAATTCCATCCACAAACTGCAGACAAAATTTATCTGAAAAAAATTGTATCTGTTCATAGTGAATATAATTTTATGTTTCATTACAAACAGAGAATGTAGTAAAAATTTTCATAGCAATTACTCTGCACTAGCTTGTGGGCAGATTCTAAAGTAAATAATATACTGTGTTCATGTAGAGAATTTGAGTATCCAAAGTGTTCATAGCCTCTGGTCCTAAAACCAATACCTTAGTGATATTGAGTGACAAATACAAATTCCTATAAGTACAGAAGTTTTCCTTGTATCTTTTTAATATATATTTTTATTGTAAATATACTGTACATAGGGGTTACAATTACCTAAGTAAGGTAATGAGTACATTTCTTCTTGAGCATTGTTACCCCATCATTTGTTTTTCCTCTACCATAGTTTTCCTTCACACATCCCCAACTTCCCCATTCACCCCCACTCTGATAGACTGTCTTGTACATCTCATTGTTAAAATGGGTCAACCTGTATCTTTTCCTTGTATCTTAAATGAAGAAGTGCTGTCTTGATTTTTGCTGATTCTACTTGTGTTGACACACCTAAAATTACTTGCCAAGGCCAAGAGCACATAAATGAAACGCCAGCATTTTTTTCACTTGGTATAATTGTGTTCTACACATTTGTTGACAGGTTACAAATTATTCTCAAACTTTAAAACATTAAAAATATTTTCTTTTTTTCTTATTTTCTTGGCCAGGAAATCATCAAGACCTCAGTCAGCATTTCTCACATAGGACTTTTCACATGGGTTGGTTAAATGTATATGTAGAATCCAGTGTTCTGAGGATTCACTCATCTGCTTAGGAATTGATGCTGTTGAAAAGGAGTTCAAGTAAGGATGCCATTTAAAGCTTTATAACTTTATTCTTGACCAGGGTATTCTCCTCATGCTTTGATTGTTGAGAGTGTCTACAAGAGCAAGCATTCTGTAGGGAACAAGGAAACACCATATGACCTTTACTTACTGAGATTTCTGAGTGATTTGCTATCACTTGTACCGCATTTTGCAAATCGAATCTGTCAAAAACTACCAATTTTAAGAGATAAGAGGAGTGGTAAAAGAATTCTTAGAGACAAATACATCTTCAACATATTTGGTTCCAAGCATTCCATCCAAGGCATATTCAACAACTAGTGAAACTTGTGTTGTCTGTAACTATGTGTCTTTCTCCATGTGTGCATGTATACATGTGTATATGTATGCTTGTACTTGTGTGTATAGTAACATACATTTGTACATATATAAGGGTATAAAAACATATATATGAAAAAAAAAACATATATATGCAAATATAAATGAATATACAGATATAAATATGTATATATATATATATATATATATCAGTTGTTCAGTGACGTAACCTATACTTCCAGCACATTGTCATTCTCACAAAGTGTACATGATAAATTGCTCCTAGGATCTGTGCTCTATGATGGGCATCCTTTATACTCACTTCTCACATTCCTTTGTTTTTCATCCCTGTGAGCAACTTCGGTCTACTTTCTATAGGATAGCTTTGTTTTCATTATATGTAGTAACTAACTGATAATAAAAGAAAAAGGTTGTTTGTAAAAGAAAAAGAACTTTTTGGGGTCCAGTTGTGGGGCCTGAACTCTGGGCCTGGGCGCTGTCCCTCAGCTCTTCAGCTCAAGGCTAGCACTCTACCAATTGAGCCCCAGTGCCACTTCCGGCTTTTTTTCTTTTTGCTTATGTGGTGCTGAGGAAACGAACCCAGGGCCTCAGACATGCAAGGCAAGCGCTCTACCACTGAGCCACCATCCCAGCCCCAAGAAAAAGAACTTTTAGGTCACAGGTCAGAGTATCTTATCCATCCCAACAATTTTTATGAGATAAAATTTATAATAGTAATAAAATGAAAAGGAATTCCTAGATTTGCTGTTTTGCCATTTTGAATGGCAAAGAATAATATCATGTAACTGTTATAACTCTTAAAGAATGCAAGGGTAACTGATGGTCGCTATCATGTTCCCACAAAACCAGTGGATCCTGAAGGAATAGTAAGTAGATCAGCAGAAATTCTAAGTAGCAGACATGGACCATGAAAGGGAAAGAGAGGAAATGGGAGAGATTGAAAGAGAGAGAAATATCATAATACTGGAAGTGCATAACAGATAAACAAGAGCTGTATGAGAATATTCATACTGCTATCTTTAGACTCTACATGTACATTTGAAGGCATTTGATGTATGATAACCCATCAACATGAAATATAAAGTTATTTTGATAAAAATAAAAATAACTCAGGAGAAATTATAAATGCAAAAACAATTTTCACAGAAGCAAACTCTCAGAGATATTTCATGACTTTGAAAAGGATAAAGTGGCTGAAGTTAGTATAAATTTAGAAGTACAATTCACAAAAATATAAAAATATATTTATATCTTTCATTATATAACCCAAAGCAGAAAGCAAATGTTGTTTAGATGGTTTTTTTAAAACACAGTCTCTCAGGTGCTGGGAAGGTGGCTCAGTGGTAGAGTGCTTGCCTTGCATGCATGAGGCCCAGGGTTTGATTCCTCAGCACCCATAAGCAAAAAAGATGGAAGTGGTGCAATGGTTCAAGTGGAAGCGCTAGCCTTGAGCTGAGTGACAGCACCCAGGCCCCAGAGTTCATGCCCCATCACCAACAAAATCAAAATACAAAACAAAACAAAACACAGTCTGTCACGTTTTGTTGCCTCAACTCTGTAATACCACTGCTTCAGCCTAGGGCTAAGATATTAGGTGTGGACATTTATCAACACTCCTGATTCAGACTCTATTTGATAATTTTTTTAGGTACTTTCTCAACCTTCTTTTTTTTAATTAAATTTTATTTTATTTTGTTTGTGAACATACTGTACAGAGGAGTTACAATTACGTGGGCAGGATAATGTGTATCATTTCTTACCAAGCATTGCAGCCTCCTCCTTTGTTTACCCTTCACATCCCTTCCCAGTCTCCCCCCTCCCCCCAATCCCAATCCTTCTCCTCCCCCGCCCCCCCCGCACCGACGTTGTAAAGCTAGTTTTGGACATGACAACTTGTACTTCTCATTGTTGCAACAGGTCCACCTGTATCCTTAAACAACTGGTTTTTCCCCATCTCCTCCACAAGTTATACTGACATCAAATATAGTGAAAGCAGGGGTTATACTGTGGGGGAGGGATATACAAAGCAACAAAGAGATAATCTTATAAATGCATTAGAAACACATGCATGAAAGAAAAAAACATTAAAATACACATCTAAGGGTTCATTTTCCTGACATGACATTATCTGACCGTTTCCGCTTGACTCATACATATACTAGATATTACAAATAAGGGAAACCATGGGACCTATGTTTCTTTGGGCCTGGCTTACTTCACTTAATATAACTTTGTCCAAGCCTTTCCATTTCCTAACAAATTAGGCAAACTCACCCTTTCTGATGGAGGCATAGAATTCCATTGTGTATATATACCACATTTTCTTGATCCATTCATCTACTGAGGGACATCTGGGTTGGTTCCATATCTTAGCTATGGTAAATAATGCTCCAATAAACATTGTTGTGCTGGTAGCTTTAGTGTGTTCTTGTTTGTAAGCATTTGGGTAAATGCCCAAAAGTGGGATTGCTGGATCATAGGGGAGATCTATGTGAAGTCTTTTGAGGAACCTCCATACTGCTTTCCAAAGTGGTTGAACAAGTTTACATTCCCACCAACAATGAAATAAGGTTCCTTTCTGTCCACATCCCCTCCAGCATCTGTTGTTGTTAGAGTTCTTGATTTTTGCCGTTCTAACTGGAGTGAGGTGATATCTCAATGTTGTTTTGATTTGCATTTCTTTTATGGCTAGGGATGTTGAACATTTCTTCATGTGTCTATTGGCCATCCTTCTTTCTTCTTCAGAGAAGTTTCTCTTTAAGACTTTCGCCCACTTATTTATTGGGCAGTAGTTTCTTTGAGGATTTGTTGTTGGGTGGTTTAATTTTTTGAGTTCCAAGTATATTTTAGATATAATACATATTTTGTTCTTAATTTTCCTCTTTGTAAATTAACATGCACCTATAAAAATTGGTTTGGCCATCCAAGTAACCTTCTCAAAGTACCTCCTAATGATGACTTACAAAAGGTTGTACAAGGGCTGGGAAGGTGGCTCAGTGGTAGAACGTTTGCCTTGCATGCCTGAGGCCCTGGGTTCGATTCCTCAGCACCACATAAGCAAAAAGAAAAATGCCAGAAGTGGCGCTGGGGCTCAAGTGGCAGAGCACTAGCCTTGAGCTGAAAAGTTGAGGGACAGGGTCCAGGCCCAGAGTTCAGGCCCCATGACTGGATACCCCCCCAAAAAAAAGTTGTACTATATGTCAACAAGTAAAACAATGTTACAAATAAAGAAAACCAATAATTAAATATTAATTAATAAAATTAAAAACATGTGTTTTAACTATTTGAAATATGCTACATATTCGGTTTTACTATTTTCTCATAATCATGTACATTTAACACTGACTAAGGTTGTGAAGTTCAACAAGAGTTTTATAGAATATGAGCAGTCTTTAAAGTTACCCACTAAGATTACTATTTATGGCATATCTCATTATTTGTTTATGGCTTATATCATCATTTTTCCTCATTAACATATAAACTAAGGAAGCCCTAAAGTTTTAACAGAAACTGTGTAGTAAACAAAGTGTGAACTCTTTATTCTGCTTCTTTACACAAAAACTTTGTGACTTCTCATTAATAAAATTTCCCTAAACTCTGAAATGCACATACTTAGTAGTATATGTCTGTTACTATAAATCTTAAATACTTTATAGAAAAGTTTTATACCTGCCAAACAGTCCTAATTTTGGCATTTATAAACAAATTCCCAAAATTAAATATATTTAAAACATTAAAACTTTTAACAAACCTTAACACTTGCTGCAGTGTTCATTATGACAGGTGCCTTGTACAGAATAGTTGAATTCCTCCTCCTATACATTTCTTGAATAACAAACATCTGGAATTATTTTGTTTTTGACATGTCATTTTGACTTTATTCTTAAATGTGTGCTTATGTAAGAAATGTATGGTTCTACAACTGCCCAAGAAATAAGTTGGCTAAAGACTTAAAGAGAAACTTCTCTGAAGAAGAAAGAATCCTTCTTTCCAATAGACACATGAAGAAATGCTCAACCTCCCTAGTCATAAAAGAAATGCAAATCAAAACAACATTAAGGTACCACCTCACCCCAGTTAGAATGGCAAAAATCAAGAACTCTAATATCTAATAACAACAGATGCTGGAGGGGATGTGGACAGACGGGAACCTTACTTCATTGTTGCTGGGAGTGTAAACTTGGTCAATCACTTTGGAAAGCAGTATGGAGGTTCCTCAAAATACTTCACATAGAGCTCCCCTATGATCCAGCAATCCCACTTTTGGTCATTTACCCAAATGCTTACAAACAAGACCACACTAAAGCTACCAGCACAACTATGTTTATTGCAGCATTATTTACCATAGCCAAGATATGGAACCAGTGCCCCTCAGTAGATGAATGGATCAAGAAAATGTGGTATATATACACAATGGAATTTTGTGCCTCCATCAGAAAGAATGACATTGCCCCATTTGTTAGGAAATGGAAAAACTTGGAAAAAATTATATTAAGTGAAGTAAGCCAGGCCCAAAGAAACATAGGTCCCATGGTTTCCCTTATTTGCAATATATAGTATATGTATAAGTCAAGCAAAAAAGATTCAGATAATGTGATGTTAAGAAAATTAACCCTTAGATATGCATTTAAATGTTTTTTTTCTTTCATGCATTTGTTTCTAACGCATTTATAAGATTATTTCTTTGTTGCTTTGTATGTCCCTCCCTCACAGTATAACCCCTGCTTTCACTATATTTGATGTCGGTATAATCTGTGGAGGAGATGGGGAAAAAGAAGTCGTTTAAGGATACAGGTGGACCCGTTGCAACAATGAGAAGTACAAGTTGTCATGTCGAAAACGAACTTTACAACTTTGGTGGGGGGGGGGGGGAGGAGCCGGGGGAGGAGGCTGGGAAGAGATGTGAAGAGTCAACAAAGGAAGAGGCTGCAATGCTTGATAAGAAATGTACTCATTATCTTGCCCATGTAATTGTAACCCCTCTGTACAGTATGTTCACAGAAAATAAAAATAAAAATAAAAAAAGAAAAAAAGAAAAATATGGTTGTAAAATTTCACGACAATTCTTTTGAACTTCCTTTTTTTTCAATTGTGCAGTTTAAAAAAATCAATTGCACTTTAGATATAAAAAATATTCTGTGCAAGTGAAGGGTAAACAAAGGAGGAGGCTGCAATGCTTGGTAAGAAATGTATGCATTATCCTGCCCATGTAATTGTAGCCCCCCTATACAGTATGTTCTCAAATAAAATAAAATACAATTAAAAAAAAAAGAAAATATTCACCACCTATTCCTGGCAACATAGGAAAAGATAATTATTAATCCCAATCCTTTATAAGTTCAGATTTAATTTCTAGAGTGGTGGGTAGATATTTTTATACAATTGTGATAACTTCTATTCCTAAATAATTACTTCAGGAGCTATTTGGCATGGAGGTGGTTTGGTTTTACCATGGCTGGAGAGATGAATGAAATATTTGTAATACAAATACATTTTATTTAACAAAAAAAAAATATTCTGTGCTCAATTCAGCATCACATACACTAACATTGGAACGATACAGAGAAGATTAGCATGGCACCTGCACAAGGATGACATGCAAATTCGTGGAGTGTTCCATATTTTTACAACAGAAGCTGGAGGGGATGTGGCCACAAGGGAACCATACAGCATTGTTGGTGGGAATGTAAACGTGTTCAACCACTTTGGAAAGCATTATGGAGGTTCCTCAAAAGATTCCCCATAAAGCTCCCCTTTGACCCAGCAATCCCACTTTTGGGAATTTACCTAAATGACCACAAACAAGACCATACTAAAACTACTATCACAACTATGTTTATTGCAGCATTATTTATGATAGCTAAGATATGGAACCAACTTAGATGTCCCTTCTAGATGAATGGATCAAGAATATGTGGTATATATACACAATGGAATTCTATGCCTCCATCAGAAAGAATGACATTGCCCCATTTGTTAGGAAATGGAAAGACTTGTAAAAAATTATATTAAGTGAAGTCAGCCAGGCCCAAAGAAAATTGCCAGTGGGTTTACAAAGTTGTGTTTAATACCACTTCTATGATGGCTTAATGCTTTGTAAACAGAAGTCATTAGAGAAATGCAATTCAAAATTACTATGATACTACTTCATAACTATTATAAACCTCATCAAAAAAAATCAAAAGAACCAGGTGTGGTGGTAAAGGCTTGTAATTCGAAGCGTTTAGGAGGTAGGAGTAAAAGGATTTGGGTCTGAGGTCATCTTGGGTCCTGCACACAGTAAAAACCTGCCCTTTTAAAAAACTCAAAAGGTAATAATGTTGGCTGATGAGAGTGTGGAGAAAGGGAAACTTTCTACACTCTTGGTCAAAATACAGGTTAGTATTCTCCTTGTAGAAAGTAGTATGCAGTTTTCTAAAGAAATCCAAAGTTGAAATATCATCTGATCCACCAATCATGTGATTATTTCTCTCTGAGTAACTTGTATATATATATCTGTATTTCATTGTTATTCACATTATTCACAAAAGCCAAGATATAAATTGAAGTTAAGTGTTCAACTACAGACTAATAAACTGTGGTGCATGCACAAATATATTTTTATGTTTCATCCTTAAAACGAGACTTCTCCCATTATCCACAACCTATAATGACTTGAATGATGTATTCTAAATGAGGTAAAATGTTGTCTTCTGATTTTTGTAAACACACACACACACACACACACACACACACACACACACACATACACACACACACACACACACACACACACACCTCAAACATTAAGAGAGAATTTTTTAAAGTAGAATTGCTGGGGCATTTAGGTCATAATGTAGAAAATAGTAGAGATACAGGATGAACCGCTATAGATTTGTAATTTACAACATGAGGATACAGGGGACAACACTGGCCTTACATAGGAATGAAGCTAAATAAGTAGGAGTTGTTATTCCTTATAGGGGTTGCTCTTTTGGGTGTTCTTCCTCCAGTAATGGATAAGAGAAACATAATTCTTTAAATATACCTCCCTGTTTGCAGAAATAATAACAAACAATACAGCAATAATTTTGTATGCTCAACATAGGACAAAATGTCAAATTAAAATACATGAGATTATCCTTGGTGTAAACTAATTATTACAAATAAGGGAAACTCTGGGACCTATATTTTTTTAAGTCTGGCTTACTTAATATAATTTTTTTTCAAGAACTTCCATTTCCTTACAAATGAGGTGGTATCATTCTTTCTGATGAAAGCATAGTATTCCGTGAGTGTGTGTGTGTGTGTGTGTGTGTGTGTGTGTGTGTGTGTGAGAGAGAGAGAGAGAGATTTTCTTGATCCATTCATCTACTGAGGGGCCTCTAGATTGATTCCATATCTTATCTATGGTAAATAATACTGTGATAAACATAATTGTGCTGGTAGCTTTACTGTGGCATTGCTTGTGGCCACATGGTTAAATGCCCAGAAGTGAGATTACTGGGTAATAGAGGAGCATGATTGTGTACATCAAGGATAATCTTAGTAGATGAGCAGAATAGCCCTCTAGCTATGTACATATGACCGTATAAGATGATTCCAAGTGAAATGAACTCCAAGACATGTTTTTTGTTGTTGTTGTTCTTAATGTACTGCATGATTTCTTTTTATCCTTTTGTGTTTTCCCCACCTATAGTTTATCCTCTGTAGTCGCTGTATTTGGTTTTGATTAACATTTGATTAATATTTAATATTTAGTCACTGTATTTGATTTTGAATAACCCTGGTTATTGTAAATATGTTGATATGAACTAGGTTAGGGAAAGGGAAAAATGGTGAGACAAAGGACAAGGGAGAGAAGACAATATGTTGGAAATAATCTTGGAGGGGCTGTTGGGAGGGAAGAAGGAGAAAAATGGGGGAAGGGATAACAAATTAGAAAAGAAATAAATTCATTACCTTATTTAGGTAACTATAATCCCTCTGTACATTACCTTGACAGTAAAATTTAAATAAAAAAAATAAAATAAAGAATGGATGAGAAGGGGAAACAAAGGAGGAGGCAACAATGCTTGATAAGAAATTTATTCATTATCTTGCCCATGTAATTGTAATCCCTCTGTACGATATTTTCACAATAAAAATAAACTAAAATAAAATACATGAGAGCAGCAATACAGGATATGGGACTGGGGAAAATACTATACTAAGAGTAGAACAGATGTGGAGAGCAGAAATTTTACTTTAACATAGGAAGTAATTAACTAGCATACAGATTTTCAGCCTCATATCAGTAACTAATCAGCAAACCAATAGAGATAAAATAGAAAACTAAACAATAAAGATGAAGACACAACTTGGACCAAAAATAACAAATGACACAATTAGGAAACAAATAACAAGCTGGTAAGTTTAAAAATATTAACTATAATTCTATTAACAGTTGTTTACATCACAATTTGTTAGAACTGTAATTTAAATCACAGTTTAGTACTATATCATTTTAATAATTTACTTATTATTGATTTCTTAATGTTGAATCCTTAATATATAATTTTACTTTTAGCAGCTATAGAAAAGAAGAAAGTGAATCTAATTTTAATAATATAGTTCATGAATTGTAAAATTGAGAAGCATTGGAATTTAAACAAATAATATATCATTACTTTTCTATTCTGTGAATTAATGTAATAATTCTAAGTGTATTCTACAATTAGCACTCATCTTAACATCAAATAATAAATTATTGCAAATGACTTTTGGTATTAAGTGGAAGGGTTCAGCACTGTGGTAAAATTCACACCACACAGTACAAGAGAGTATGACTCCTCTCATCTAGCATAAAATGTGGAAATTTGATTTCTACATGCACGTTAAATTCCTGTCTAGGAATTTATAAAATTATATATAAAATTGTATATAAAATTATATACAATTATATACACGAGGAGTATTTCAGATGATACATAAAAGTCATATACATTAATTATTTTTCTGCACCAAATAAATATCTATAGAGAGACTGCATTTCTGAGTAGATGATGGTTTATGTGTGCCAGATTATTCATATTAAGGCTTATTTTATATTTTTGACATTGTTTCTACAGTTGGATTTAATTTTTCATAAGGGGTTAAGTGTATTATATTGGATATATGAAAGTAAATGGAATCTTTATTCTATTAATCCTTTGCCACTTGTCTAATCCCAATATAAATTATCTATGTGTTTGAAGTAATGAAAATAACAATAGATTTTTTGTTAAAATAACAATAGATATAAGCACAATAAATCATTCTGTAGTAGACAAGTATTTTCACCTTTATTTTGATAGTTGGTCCTCTTTTACACTACAGAATATTCTTGGGAAAAAGTGCTCCAGGCTGACCACAAATGCAGAATATTATGGTTTGATCTATAATAAGATAAGGAAGGAAGGGGAACCTTTCTTCCAAAAGTCTGTTCCCAGGAATGTGATCAGTTGTATGGTGGTGACTTGGAGATGAACATTTCCAATGAACAGTCATCTTAACAAGCCATCTTGATATAACATTTCTGTAATTGGTTATAGAGGATTTTTTATGGCTTTGCAAGGATGCCAGATTGCCTCATTTTAAGACAATTTAAACAGAAATTTAGTCACCTGTTCTTTTTATCTTTAGTAGAAAAACCCATTGACTCTAAGCCAGGGGATCACAAAGGCTCAGAAAAGCTACTACCTTCAATAGTGATCCTAGACTTCTAAAAACAAAACAAAACAAAACAAAACAAACAAAAAACACTCCAGTAAGCACAGCCAGTCAGGGCTGCTATCACAGACTACATGCAGTCAGGCCAGAAACAGAAGTTGAGAGTCATTTAGTTGATAATATATTTTTTATGAGACAGACTCAAATGAGACTCCAGAGAGAGGGTCAGAAAGACTGATGAGAGGGACTAAAATTGATCACACAAAGATTGGAAAGTAGAATTGCTTGTAGAACAAATAAATCATAGAAAGCCTGTGCATGTAAGGACAAGACAGCAGACCAAATTCCAGAAATGCACATTATCTTAGAGGTCAACTTAATGAATTATCAATGGAAATCTTTGAAATCTTAAATATTTGACCACATGTGGGAGAAGGACAATTGCTGAAGAGAAAGAAAATATCATCAGTCTGTTAGGAGGTCCAGTATCACATTAGGAATTAATAAAGCACAGATTTGTAATAAAAAGAGAAAACAATTATTCCAAATGAGGGGTTCATTTGTTTTGATGTAACAGTTCTTGATTTAGGTGCTAGCAATTAACATACAATTGATCCAGTCCCACAGCTGAGTTGATATTGACTGCAGTATTCCTACATAAAGGGAAAGAGAAACTTTACAAATATCTGATGAAATGAGTTGAGGATGAAGTGTTCTAATAGTGATATCTGAGGTTTAGACACAGGTGAAGAGGTGGATTTTCTTTTCTAAAATTCCCTCATTTTTATCCTGGTGCCAGTGGCTCACAACTGTAATCCTAGCTACTCAGGAAGCTGAGGACTGTGGTTCAAAGCCCCCTGGGCAGGAAAGTCCCTGAGACTCGTATCTCCATTTAACCACAGGAAAACCAGAAGTTGCACTGTGGCTCAAGAGGTAGAGAACTCACCTTGAGTTGAAGAGCTCAGGGACAGTGCCCAAGCCCAGACTTCAAGCCCTTCAGACTAACAACAAAAAAATCTCCCTTTTCTTGGACTGCCTACCTCTTTTCCTAACATTCAACAAAGAAGCCTTTTTATCACCCACAACATTTAAGTCCTATCCTAGCTACTGCAAATAGAATGATTTGGTTTCTCATGTCAAAAGTTCATATTTGAAGAAACAAATAACAGCAGTGGTAACGTTTTGCAAGTCCTTGAACTCTGGGCCTGTGTTATGCAGGTAGCTTTCATGTGAGATTGTTTGTTATTTATTGAATTACTGCTGATGAGGGGAATTACTGGGTCTTAAGGGAGATCTATATTTAGTCTTTTCAGGAAACTCTGTATTGCATTCCACAGTGGATGAACAAGTGTAATTTCCCACCAACAGTGTAATAGAGTTCCCAATTGGCTACATCCATGTCAACATTTGCTATTGTTAGCTTTCTTGATAATGGCCATTCTAACTGGGACGAGATAGAATCAGTCTTGTTTATTTGTAGATTTGTAGGCACCTTCTAGCTACCATAAATGAATGAATCCATGAAACTTATATTGCTCTGAGTCTGCATTCCGTTCTTTTTGCTCTTAGTATAATTTTACCAAGCCTTTCATTTTCCTTAATACTGGTGAAAAGTCATCCTTTCTGATGGGTGAATAGAATTCCTCTCTCTCTCTCTCTCTCTCTCTCTCTCTCTCTCTCTCTCTCTCTCTCTCTCTCTCTCTCTCTCTCTCTCTCTCTCTCTCTCTCTCTCTCTCTCTCTCTCTCTCTCTCTGTGTGTGTGTGTAAGACCACTATAGGCCCATGAGTTCATTTCTAAGCCTTCTGTTTCATCTGTAATTTTGTAATTCCGTATTAAATTTGGATTGCTTTCTTTATTGTATTGAACTATATAGTTGGGATTTTGATGAGTTTGGGGGCAGTATTGCAGTTTCTTCATGTAAATTCTTCCAACCAGGAGCATTAAAAGATTTTCCATTTCCTTGAGTCTCCTTCAATTTCCCTTTTTAGATTTTTAAAGTTTTCACAGTAGAGGTCCTTCACATTTTTAATTAAATTAATTAATTCCTGTTGTTGTTTTGTTTAGTTTAGATTTGATTTGATTTTGAAACTAATACATATGAGGTTGTTTTTTGGATTTCAGCCTGGATCTTCCCATTGTTGGTAACACAGAAAAACTACTGACTCTTGTGGTTTTATACCCTGATGCTTTCCTGAAGGCTAGTGTCACCTTTAGTAACTTGGAGGAGGAAGCTATAGAGTCCTTTAAATACAGGAACATTTCATCTGTAAAAAAGGGATAGTTTTACTTCTGCCCTATTTGGATCCTCTTTATGTTTTTCTCTTGCCTATTGCTCTTGCTAGAAAGTCCACTACCATATTGAAGAGTAGTGCAGAGAGTGGACATCCTTGTCTCATTCCTGATGTTAATGTCTCCGTGCTTCCACGGTTAGGTAAATGCTAATTATCTCTGTCATATATATGTGTGTGTGTGTGTGTGTGTGTGTGTGTGTGTGTGTGTGTGTGTGTGTGTGTGTGTGTGTGTGTGTGTGTGATATGTGTTTCATATATATATGTGTGTGTGTGTGTGTCATATATGTGTGTGTGTAAGTGTGTGTGTGTGAGTGTGTGTGCGTATTATATTGAGGAATGTTCCATGCATTCCTAGCTTCTCAGACCTTTAAATCATAAAGGGGTATTGGAGCTTGTTAAAAGCTATTACTACATCCCTATAGACGATCATGTGTTTCTTGTCCCTGCTTCTGCTGATGGTTTGTATTATGATTATTGACAAGAATATTCAATCCAATTGTATCCTAGGGTGAATCCTATTTGATCATACAATATTATTTTTTGTTAGTTGCTGAAATTAGTTGGTGAGAATTTTATTAAGAAGTTCTGCATAATTGCTTATCAAAGAGTTGGGTTCATAGTTCTCTTTCTTTGGTGAGTCCCTATGTGATTTGAGGAAGAGTCTAATTCTAGCTTCATAGAATGTGTTTGATAATTCCATTTCCCTTTCTATCCATTGAAGAGTTACATCTGTGTATTGTAAGTTCTTTGCAGGCCTTAATTTCATGGTAAATTCATTGAGGCCTAGATTTTTCTGGAATGGGAAGTGGTTTACTGACATTTCATTTTCATTTCTTCTTATGTGTTACTTCTTGCTTCAGATCCAGTATAGGAAAGCATCAATTTCTCCAAGATTCTCCAGGTGATTGATGTAAGATTTTCAAAGTACTCTCTTATAACTTCTCAATTTTGCTTATATCTGTTGTGTTGTCTCATTTTTGTCTCTGATTTTCTGTATTTGGATGAGTTCTCTTTTTGTTTTGTTTTTTTATTATGAAGGTGATATACAGAGAGATGGGTTACAGTTACATAAGTAATGAGTACATTTTTAACAGTGTTACCCCTTCCTTATTTTTTCGTGCTTCCCCCAACCCTGACATCCCACTCCCACAAAATTGTAAAGCTTATTTCTAACATAGCGTCTAGTGAATATCACTGTTGCTTTGGTTAATCTTTGTCGACCATTTCTGTGATTTCCCTTCCCTTCCCCAAATCAGATTAACTTATGTATAAGACAAAGGGTAAACAAATCAAAAACAGTAACTACAGGGAATAAACCAAAGGGTAAAAACTAAATAGAAATAACTAAAAACAGTTCACTATACAATCATCTTGTATCCATTTCTTGGAGCTCATTTCGATAAGCATCATTTTATGGTGATATGCATATTGCTATTGAGCTATTGGGAATATCCTAGACATATACTAGTTTTTCCAAATGAGTCAAAATATGTAGCCTATGATTCTTTGGGTCTGGCTTGGTTGAATTATTATGTTTCCAAATGATTTCATTTCCTTACAAATGCGGCAATTTCATTCATTCTGATGAAAGCATAGAATTTTCTTGTGAATATATATGACATTTTCTTGATCCATCATTGCTGGGTCATCGGGGAGCTCTAGTGAGGAACCTTTATACTTTTTTTTACAGAGTATTTGAACAAGTTTACATTTCCACCAATAGTGAGTGTAGTAATGTTCCTTTTTGGCCATATCCCCACCAGCCCAGCATCTGATATTATTAGTTTTCTTCGTAATGGTCAATCAAACTGGGGTGAGGTGGAATCTCAATTTTGCTTTGATTTGCATTTCTTTTATGGCCAGAAATGTTGCATATTTTTTCATGTATCTATTGGCCATTCATATTTCTTCTTCAGAGAGGTCTCTCCTTAAATCTTAAGCCCACTTATATTATGAGGGTTGTTGTTTCTATGAGGATTTGTTTTTTTGGGGGGTTAACTTTTGGAGCTCTAAGAATATTTGAGATTGAGGTCATTGTATGTTGTAGAGCAGCTAAAGACCTTCTCCCAATCTGTGTGTTTTTACTTATCTTTCTATCTATATAAGGTCTCTTTTAAGTCAGATTTGGTAAGGGTCTGTCAAGTCTGTTAATTTATTGAAAGGACCAGCTCTGTTTTGTTGATCTTTCTATGTTTTATTTTGTCTTTATTTAGTTATTTCTGACTTAATTTTTTCATTTGTTTCCGCCCACTTAGGTTTGGACTTGTTCCTCTCTTCAAAGAGCTTTAGGTAAATAACAAAAATACTGATTTGAGATTTCCCCAATTGCTTGATGTAGGCATTCAAAGCTATAAATTTTTCTGTAAGTACTGCATTTAATATGTCCCAGAGGAGCTGGTATTTTGTGTGTTCATTTTTTTTTAATTCCAGAAACTTTCAGATTTCTATGCTAATCTCTTCAGTGTCCTACTGGTCATTCAGCAATATGTTGTTCAGTCTTCATGGGTTTGACAATTATTTTTGCTTTAGCTGTTTAATTGTAAGTTTATTCTGCTGTGGTCTGACAAAGTATGGGAATTCAATTAATTTTTCTTTCAATTTGGACAGAATTTCTGTGTGACATAGGATAGGTTGTATTTTGGAGAATCTTCCATGACCTGCTGCAAAGAATGTATATACTGACACTGAGTGTATATTCTGTAGATGTCTCTTAGGGCTAGGTGGTCAATGCAATTATTTAGGTCTTCAGTTTCTTGGTTGAGTTTCTCTTGAATAACCAATCCATGCATGACAATGATGGGTTGAGATGTGTTTAAAGGTTATGTAGTATTTGGTTGATGATGTGGGGTGCTCCAGGATTCAGGGCAATGATATTAAACTTGGTATATCCTCCTAATGGAGAGCTGCCTTTATCAATATGTAATGTCTCTTCCTACTAATTTTAATTTGAATTCTATATTATTTTATGTTAGTAATTCTACTGTGGCCTGTTTATGCTGTCCATTTGCTTGAAAATTTTCCTTCCAGCCTTTCAGTTTGAGTATGTGTTTGTTTTTGTCAATGAAATGTATCTCTAGTGGAAACTGGATGGATGTGTCTTGTTTTTTGAAACTACTATCTAATCTGTGTTTTCTTTTTTTGGGGGGGGAGTCCAGTTGTGGGGCCTGAACTCTGGGCCTGGGCGCTGTCCCTCAGCTCTTCAGTTCAAGGCTAGTGCTCTACCACTTGAGCCACAGCACCACTTCTGACTTTTTTTCTTCTGCTTATGTGGTGTTGGGGAATCGAACCCAGGGCCTCAGGCATGCAAGGCAAGCACTCTACCACTGAGCCACCTTCCCAGCCCCTAATCTGTGTTTTCTAATCGGAAATTTATGTCCATTGATGTTGAGAGTTGAGGCTGGGAAATATCTAATAATTCCTGCTATTTCATACACCTGCTGTTAGGAGCTGTGCCTCATCTATTCTTATTATATTTACTTTTTTCTCTGGTAGGGAGCATTTTATATAACCAGTTGCTGTTCTTCTTGACCTTCTCTATGTAGGATATATTTGATTAATTTCAATCTTGCCGATTTGGTGGAGATAAATTGTTTCAAGTTCTCTTTGTCATGAAATATTTTTTATATATCCTTTAAATGTAAAGGAGAGATTTGCTTGGGACAATATTCACGGTTGGTAGTTGTTTGCCTTTAACGTTTGCCATATATCATGCCAGGCTCTCCTTTTTACCATATCGGCTAAGAAATCATTATTTATTCTGAATGTATATCCTTTATAAACAATCAGTCTTTTCTCCTAGCAGCTTTAAGAATCCTTTCCTTGATCTCTTATGATCCTCTAATGGATTATGATGTGGTGGTGGGTTGTTCTGTTCTGGTATTCTCTAGTTTTCTAAAGGCTTCTCTTCTCTGAATGAGCCTATCTCTTTGGATGTTTGGCATGTTCTCTGCTTGAATTCTGTAATATGTTTCCCATCCATTTTGTTTCCTGCTCTTCTCCTTCTTGATACCTATCTCCCCCAAGTTTGATCTTCTAACTGAATCTGGAACTTCCAGCAAGACCGTTTCTTATTTCTTGGATTTGTTCTAAATGATTATCTCCTCTTTTCTATTAGACCTAGTCTGTCTTTGACGCCCAACATTATCTTCTATGTCATCTTTTCGCTGTAGAGACTTTCTATTTTGTTTTGGATTTCTCTGTCTCCTAATTGGTCATTTTTAGGGCTTCTATCTTTATTAAAGCTTTGTTTTAGGTCTTGTGTGGACTTTGTTTACATCTTTTCTTTGGGTAGGGGCACTGGAGGGGTTGGTTTTTTAGCTGTATCTTCTCTCATACCTTTTAACTAGGTATCTATTTTTTTTCCTTGGACTCCTTTGCCTTCTCAGAATTTATTTATCTTTCTGTTTGTAGTCTACATGAATTATTTTGCTAATCTTTGGTTGGTCTCATCTTGTTCACAAATTTCCTTGTGGAGGTTTTGTATCTTTTCATTAATCACATTTTTCAGCATTACTTTTAATGTATTTTGAATACTATCTTCTAGGTCCTTAACTGTCTGTTCTAATGTCTGGTCATTTCCTGTGTGAAGTATACTACCTTGGCATCAGTTTTCTTGTATTTTTCTGATTTGTTTTGTCCATTTGGAGGATTTATTGGCTTTCATTTGGGGGATCTATGATCTTAACAGGTGACTCTCTATGTTCTTGGTTGATTTGCCAGGTGTTGGTTTGGTCTTCTGTTGTGATTTGTTTTTCTAGACTTAGGTTTTTGTCTAGACCGTTAAGTATAGGATTAGAGATCATTTGTGGTGAAATGTTGTCATGTTAATACTTGTGGTTCCAAAGACAGTTCGAACTGTCCAGTGGTAAGGTGAATTGTGTCTGTGTTTGGATGTGGCTGTCTCTGTTCCTGCTTTTTTCCCATGTGGCCCTTTTATTTCCACAGTGCAGCTGTGCTTTTTTTTCACAGCAGTCACCTGCCTGGCTAGGTAACTTATCATAGATTTCTGTTTCCTTGTGAAAACAGTATAAAAATCTTCTTTTGAATTATACATCTATATATAATTATACCTGACTTGGTTTGACCTGCTAGAAGTGGAGTACCTGCTAGGACTCTAAATCTCTGTTTCATTAGCTAGAGCTAGGGTAATTTTGTGTTGTTATTCTGCCATTGTTTTTCCACTTCCTCAGGTTTATTTTTGATATTGTGGCTTTTTTCACATAATTTAGGATTTGTGATGGTTGTATCCGGTTATTTTTGTGTTTCTGTTTGTGTTACTTTGAAATAGTGATTTCAGGCTTCTATGAAGAGACAGTAATAATATGAAATGTATGTTATTACATTGAAAGAAAGAGAGCAGACATTTTAACCTTTTGCTACAAGTAAATTAATATTAAGCAAAACTAAGGAAAATAATTACTTATTTACTCTTTAAAGGATGAGTATAGTACTCTTGAATATCTTGGAGGAAAAGATTTTAGACTCATTACAACTGATTCCTTACATTGAAATTACAGGCTAACCATTCTTTTTCAGAAGACAAAAGCTTCAGTTATTTCATATTAGTATTATAAAATCATAATACCTGCATATTGGTTTGTTTTCATCTGCAATTTTCAATTCCATTCTTAATCCATTAGGTATCTAGGGCTTTGAATGACCAATTCCTTAAAATACATATATTTCTTATATTGTGATGTAATTCTCAGTAATATAAATATGAATTCATCTCTCCGTCGCATCTTGAGCTACATTCATATGTAATTTACGCAGTCTCAAGCATGAAACATATTTTACTCTTTTCTATGTTTTAATCAATATATCCATTCTCTTTAGAAATATGTTCTCATATTTTTCTAGAAATATGTCTCTCATCTTTCTCATGTTTCTCATCATATTGCTCCAGTGAACATCATGTGTTTTCAGTACTTTAATTGAAATAAATATAAAGTTTTGAACATGAAGACACCCTCCCATTATCACTTTAAAGTAAAACTTTGGGGACTATTTTATATATAAAAATTAAAAAGTACAATGCAAATGTTTGTACATGAAGGATCCAATGATTAAGTCAATTAGAACCAAGAGGTACCAGAACATCGTCTCAATTTATTTAAAGGCACCAAAATATTAGTGCTCATGAATATCACTCATTGTTAGAAAATGGCTAGCCATAACAAAGTTTATATTATATTTGAAATTTAAAAAATGAAAATTACACCCAGATTTGCTGTCAGTACCCTGTTTCCAGGGATACATTTTTTTCAGCAAACAGGGAAGCAAAAAATAAGGAAAGATATAAAATCAGACTGTCTTTCCTTAAGATGATAAGTACACGCAAATCGTGTGATTTATTCAAAGATATGATAAACATTCATAAGAGGATATGTGATCAGAAGTGATATGTAAGCAAAATAACTGGAAAATTGTATATGTAAATTTTGCTTCCAATATAAGATTACAAGGTTTCAATTCATGAGCCTATTGAACAAGATTTTGTATCTGTAATACAGATCCTGTATTCTACATTTTAGACATAGTCCAATTTCTCTTACCTCAGGTCCTGATCAATATTCTTCTACTTGCATGATGTCAATTGCTACTAAAGTAACAAGTTATGTCTTTTTTTCATTTCTAGATCCAATAAATTTTAGTATTTTGGAATAGTAGTATAAATTCATGGAGTTTGCTTTGATGTCAAGTTTGAGGATCCTGTATTCAGGGTATTGTGAATTGGCCTGAAGCAGCCAGGAACATATTATGAATATACAGACAGAGTATACTAAGATCTAGGGACTTGATCTCAGAGAAAGATTAAGGTCCAGGCAAGATTTTGAAGCCAAGATAAAGCAATAGAGCAAACATCAATCAACTATTATTACAAATGAATGGAACTGATCTCTGATGTGTCTGGTGGCAGCTCTGTGTGTGTGTGTGTGTTTGTGTGTGTGTGTGTGTAGAGAGAGAGAATTTTAGTGTATCTTCCATATTTACAGTCCATAGAGCATTACTTGCTATGGAGAAGGTGCTCATATCAGGCTCTGATACCACTGTCATCACTTTTAACTGCTAAAAGCACTTGCTTAATCTCTAATTAAAAAGAAAAAATAAACTAACATCTTACAGGATTGTTTTGGTAATTAATTGGTATATTGAAGGCCAAAGGGAGGTATTGGAGATTATTATAATCTTTTTCCTCTCTTCTGATTATTACACAGCAATAGTTGTGATTTTCAGGACTCTCTTTCAATGTACTCACAGCTGAATTACTAATATGCTTAATAATATGAAAGATATGATACAGAAATAGATCAGCCAGCAAGGACAAAAAACTAGTGAAAAGATCAAACTTTTGAGCAGGGTTGCCACATCATTTAGGAATGCAATTCCTTCATATGAACTTCAAATTTTGTGGCTTTCCTTGTGTGATTAAAAGGTAAGAAAGTAGAAGCAAGAATTCCTTTTCAGCCAAGTAGAAAATGCTCATGATTCTATTCTCATGTTGCAAATTTCCGTTCCATAAAGACTCTTCATTAGAGTGCTTTCATTTAATATACTTCAGCACATCATCCTTCCCTGTTGGAAACAGGCAAAAAGATAATTTTGTTTGAATATTATCTTATGTAAAATAGTGTGTATAGGCATGATTTGTATACTTACAGATGTTTGTAATAAATGTAAGTAGGAATCATGTCACAACTAAAAATATACATAAAATCACATAACAAGACTAGAAGTCACAGCATTTTGTGTATAAATACATACATTAGATTAGTGCAAAATTTCTATTTTGAGAAAAACTTCATATTAAAGTATAATGCACTTTACTAAGGGTTGAAACATTTTATTGAAAAATATATTTCTTAGAGATATTTTTGCTTCATAATTTTAAGAAGAAAAATGATCCCAAAGTAATTATTTTTTTACTGTTTTCCTGTTTCCATGTGTTTAACCTTCAAATTAGAAATCCAGATATATGATTTAATTTAACCAAAAATATTTATTGAGTATAAAGTCCTTCTACTCTCTTCATTATTCACACTAAGATCACCAAATATGGTGAGTCTGAAATAATTAGTGTATTTTTTACCTATGTTAATATTATTTACAATGTGAGTGAAATGTTTAAAAAGTAGTATTTATTTTAGCTTAATTGCTCTGAAGAGACAATAAATGATATAATCAAAGGCTTAAAATGATTAGATTTAAAATTTAGAATTCAGGAAATGGTTTTGACCACTCTGGTTACTGGAGCCTTCACTACAACCTCATGAAACAATTTATATTGATGAAGCAAAAATCTGAGTTTAGCCATTTATGAATAAAAAGTCATGTAGTTCTGAATATGTAGAGTTACATATCAAACATAGAAAATTTAGCTTTTAAATACTTGAATATGCTAGTACATTTAATTGCAGGGTAAGTACTTGTTCTGAAAGGAGATAAAATTGCATTTATTTTGAAATGTAAACTTAAGTATTCATTTGAATAAAAGACAATGTTTAAAATATCACTCATTCAAGAAAGAAGATGTACAGTTAATTGTTTTTCATGCCAATTATGTTCTCTAAATTTACTATAAATACTAGATTAGTAAACCTAATTCATTACTTTCTGGAAAATAGAAATTCAATTTCCTAAAACTCATGACTATAACTTTTTCTCAAACAATTGCTAAGTAATTGTTTTATATTTTTTGTCATGGGATATTATTTGATATATTTTTATTCATTAAGTTAAATAATTGGCCAATAACAATATAAATTATGCATGAACAAAGTTTATCTAACACAAGTATTTCTTTCACAAGACATATCATGGCTCTCTTAAGGAACACGAGAAAGCAGTGTGCTCTTTATTAATTTTTAGTTATTTTCTTAATAGTTATTAATTGTCAGAAGTGGCAATTCTATAATATATTTAAAGCATTTGATTATACTCCTTCTATTTCCTTTTCATTGCTCCTTTCTCCAAAGATCTTCTGCTTTTCACATAAAATTACATCTTCATATACGTGCATATAAACTAATTTGGAATATTTAAGCTAAACTGCAACTTAATTCAAGATCTACAGTGGATTAACAGGATGAATAAAAACTTCAATATTTTTTGTTAACTTCTGACTTGAGTTATCACTATTATTATGGTTAGGGTTAGGATCCCAGACAGAATTAGAATTAGAATTAGAGAAATAGAAAATTTAGGTTCAACACAGGATGACCCATTGCAACAATGATACGCACAAGACACTATGTTGAAAATGAACTTTACACCCTGGGGAGGGAGGAGTAAGGGAAGTGCGGAGGGATGGGATAGTGGGAAAACAAGACAGAAGTGGGTAACAATGCTCAACAAGAAATGTACTCCTTATGTTACACGTGTACTTAATCCCTCTTTAAAGCATCTTTACAACAAAATAAATTTTTTAAAAGAATAATGAAAAATAAAACCTGCCAGTACATAGGGAAACACTTAAAAATTTTAGGTTCAAAATGCAAGTAAAATTTAGACCTACATGCTGAGCAAGAGTTAGAATAAATGTGAAAAGGCTTCTTCTTAACATGATGATTCAGATATATGTAGGCTTAGAATTAGGCAAGGTGTTCCATTTAGAGCTGGGTTAGATTGAGAAAAAAGATATAAGATATTGTGTAAAACTGCCACATATTTTAAGAAGAATGAAGGGCATCAAAGTTAGAATGAATGAAAACCAGTGTTACTTTAAACATTCAGATATAATTTGGTTTAAAGTGTGAGATACTTTGTTTGTTCTAGCTAGGGATAGGGAAGGATAAGCTTTACTGTCAATTTTACTTTTACACTAAGAAGTAGAAGCAAAAAATGTGTGATTAAATAGAATCTAGACAATTTTCCTTACATTAACCATTTGGTGTTAAATCAGACGGTGATTAAGATTAGGTTTCTGGTTAACCGGGGTTGAGGATAGAGTAAAGAAATGGGGTAAATTAGTGGCTTGCACCTATTATCCTAGCTACTCAGGAAGCTGATTTCTGAGGATCACAGTTCAAAGCTAGCCCGGGCAGGAAAGTACGTGGACTTATCTCCAATTAACCACCAGAAAACCCAAAAGTGGTGCTGTGGCTCAAGTGGTAAAGCACACACCTTGAGCTAAAGAACTCAGGGATTGTGCCCCGGCCCAGAGTTCAAGCCCTACGACCGATAAAAAAAAAAAGAAAGAAAGAAATGTGTTAAATGATAAGTAAAGCTGAACTTATTTTAGGTTCTAGGAATTCAGGAAATACTGGGATAATGGAAGTACAATTTATTTCATAATATCAGGAATTGAGATCAATGGGTATAATGATTCCTGTTATGGAACAAGATATATTCCGAATTAAGAGTGAGAAAATCTGTAGGGTTTACAGAAAACCTGAAATTTATTTCAAGAATTATAAGGGGAATTTCAGTTAGGATTGCAGAAAACGAGCATTTTTCATAAATTTTAGAATTGGGATACTATTAGTATCAAGGTTATGGTTAGGATTCGAGCCATGGTTAGCGTTAGAGTGAAGGAGAAGAAAATGAGGCTCAAACTGAAGGTAAATTTTAGAATAAGCCTGGTAATTAGAATGAATGTGAACTAGAGTATTGCTATTAATATTAGAATCTACTTACAATTAGGCTTATGGTTATTGTCAATGTTCCAGTTAAGATTAAGTTAGGGTTAGAAAATGACTAAGATATTCGAAAAAATGAAATCTATTTTTGGAAGGCTTATTTGAATCAAGTTAGGATGAGTGAAAACTAGTGTACTTGTGTTAGTGTTAGTATTGTCATACAATTAGGATTAAGATTAAGGTCAGTATTTTGGTCTGATTATGATGACTGTTATGAATAAGAAAGTTTTTAGTATAAAATTCAGTTCTCACTAACAAGTAGAAGCAAAAATATGAGACTGAATAGTAACTAGAGCATTATCATTATATTTATTTCTCAGTGATCATTCTTGTAATGATTAATGAGAGTTTTCCAGCCAGGTTTAGGTTGAGAGTTAGCATTAAGTAATGGACTAGAGGGTAAGTAAATCTGAAACTGTTTTAGGGTACAGGGTTTGTGGAAAAGGTAGGATGAAGGGAAACTACAAAATTTTTCCTGATAAGACCTGTTGCAACAATGAGAAGTACAAAATGTCATGTCAAAACCAACTTTACAATGTCGGTGGGGGGGGAGGGGGGTATAATTGGGTGGGGGGAGGGGGGAGGCTGGGAAGGGAGGTGAAGGGTAAACAAAGAAGGAGGCTGCATTGCTTGGTAAGAAATGTATGCATTATCCTGCCCATGTAATTGTAGCCCCTCTGTACAGTATGTTCTCAAATAAAATAAAATAAAATTAAAAAAAAAAAGCCTGGGACTTAACTGTCCAACGTGAAATAGTTATTGTGGAACAATCTAAGTTAAGAGTATCAAGATTTAAACTAGGTACAGTGGCTCAAATCTGACAGGAAAATTTTCAAATGGTTTTGCAATGAAATAAAAAAGTTTAAGAATAGGTTTAACCCTAAACTTCACATTTGGATTTTGACTCAATAATCTCTGAATTACCATCATCTATGAAGAAGACACAAAACGCTGATTTTTACCAAAATGTTTATAATTTTGATATCATACTTTATAGTAATGTGAAAAATAAGATCTTATGTTTTCTTTAAAGATATTTATATAGTTTTTGTTTCTGAAGCAAAACTTTATGAACAGGGCAATAAATATTAAATATTCTAACATGAAAAAATTTTTCCTGATAAGAGAATTTGAGGACAAGTAATATAATCGTTCATGATAGAGAACAAGATAACTTCAGAGGTAGAGTCAGAAAATTTGTGGGAATTAGGGCATACTGAAACTAATTTCCAGAGTGCAAACTGGAGTATTCATTAGTATGATTAAAAACTAGTCTTTTTCTTAAACATTAGAATTCGACTATCATTAGGGTGAAAGTTAGGTTTCAGTTCCAGCTGGCTTAGTGTAAGCATTAGGGAAATGGAAAGTTAGGGTACAACTGTAAGTAAATCTTCGAATAAGTCGAGTTATAATTAGGATGAATGTGAAATAGGAAACGGCTAATAATATTAAGATTAGGGTATGATTAGTGTGAGGGTTAACCTGAATATTCCAGTTAGAGTTAGGGTTACAATAATGGAAAGATAATGAGCAAAACTACAAACTATTTTAAAAAAGATAAGTTGAATCAAAGTTAGGATGAATAAAAACTAATGTATTTGTGTGGCTTTTAAAATCCAAAGCACATTAGTTCCAGTGTTAGGGTTACTTTTCTAATTCAGGTTAGGCTTAGGGTTAGGGAAGGGTAAGCTTTAAAGTAAAACTGAATTTTTTGTTAACATTTTCAAGTAAAATATGTTTGAAATTTAACAAAAACTACAGAGTTTCTCTAAGTTTCCTATGCAGGGTTCAATGGGGTTAAATTTAGAGTTAGGTTTCTAGTAAGGTTTAGATATATAGTAAGGGTTAGGAACTAGAGTAGATTTTAAGCAAACCTGCGACTTCTTTTTGGAGATATAGGAGTTCTGTACAAGTTAAGATTAGTGGAAACTATGGTATTTTTCATGATATGAGGATTTGAGGTTAATGATTCATAATAGGGAACAAGATAGATATCAGAGTCCAAGTCTAGGAATCTGTAGTCTTTGGAGCAAACTGCAAATCATTTCAAAGACAATGCGTATCTGTAAGGATGTATCTAAACTCGAGTATTTTCCATTAATTTTAGGATTGGGTTACTATTATCATGAAGGTTACTCTTAGGGTTCTGACCAGGATTACAGTTAGGTTTAGGGAAATTGAAGGTTGAGAACTTGAGTGACTTACTTCCCTTGTGTATGTATATGCACTATTCTAAGGCTTGAACTCAAGGCTTGGGTTCTGTTCCTGAGCTTTTTGCTGTAGGCTACGAGCCACGAATACACTTCCAGCTTTCTTTGGCAGTAAATTGGAGATGAGAATCTCACAGACTTTCCTATCTGAGATGACACTGAAGTGAGATGTCCAGATCCCTGCCTTCTCATTGAAGTTAGGATCAAAACCATAGGTCCCGTCTGTAGTTTCCCTTACTTGCAGTAACTAGTACATGGTATCATATGACCATATAAGATGATGTTAAGTAAAATGAACCCTAAGATATGGACACAAATGAGTTTTTATTCCATGAGATTCTTATCTCTATATAATCCCCCAAATAAAGTTGGAAGGGGAGCTGTGGTTCAAGTATAGAACACCATCCTTTAGGGAAAAAGCTTAAGTGAGAAGGTAAGGTCCTGAGTTTAAACCAAAATATTAGCACTCAAAAAAGTTGATTTCTTTTCCTTGAAGTTTTTATTAAATTGCTCAGAAAATAATAAACATTGAATTTATGTTTAGCATTACTATGAAAATCATGTTATATTTATTGATGTTATTCTTTATTTTCCTAAATTTTATTTACACATTAATATCCAGTAATGGAAAGAGACAATTAGTGCTTCACAATTTTTTATAGCAGTTGAACATATGGATGAGAGATGCTTACAAGGAATTTGGACTGAAATAGATATGTGCAAGCTCTTCATATAAATAAATGATAGTTGAAGAACCTGTGGCCCTGTATGAAATAAAATAAAGAAATCAGCAAGGAAAGATAAGGTATGATTCTGGAAATCACACAATTTTGGAAGATAAAAAAACAAGGAAAATATGTAGCTTTTTGTAAGTTCTTTGTAACCCACAGACACAATTTATTCCTTATTTCTACTGTAAGGCATTTCAGTTAACTTTATTTTACAAAGTTAAACAGGACTGGCATTTAATACTAACTGGCGTCTGTCAAAGGTGAGCAATTATTCTAGCCAGGTGCTAGGGGTTCATGCCTATAATCCTAGCTACTCTGAGGGCTGAGATGTCTAGAGCCTAGTTCAAAGCCAGGTTGGAGAGGAAAGTTGGTGAGACTTTTCTGTTCAATTAACCACAAAAAAAAAAAACTGGAAGTGGCACTGTGGCTCAAAGTGGCAGCACTAGCCTCGAGTAATAAATTTCAGATACAGAACCCAAGTCCAGAGTTCAAGTTCTCTGAAATAATTATTAAAATACTTGTTCTCAGGATTTCTTTAACTTGTCTAAAAGAATGTTTTAAACTTAAGGATTTTTTATTTCATGTGTCAGCATTGATTTTTAAGATGTGCAGAGAAAAATAATTTAAAGTCAGAAATGGTTTGTATTACTTTGTATTACACATTGCCTCTACTCCCAGAGATCAGCTGGAAAGCAGATGGCCAAATCCTGGCTGTTAGCAATGAATATGGATATATGTTTCTTTGAGCAGATACACAAACTTTTGTAATGGTAGCCTTTATATATAACACCTTAATTGTAATAATAAAATTAATATTATTACTATTATTATTTTTTGTCTGTTGTGGGGCTTGAATTCTGGGTCTAGGCATTGTCCTTCAGCTCTTCAGCTCAAGGCTAGCAATCTACCACTTGAGCAACAGTGCCACTTCACATTTTCTGAACCTTTATTTGGAGATAAGGGTCTCACAGACTTTCCTGCTTGTGCTGGCTTTGAACAGAGACCCTCAGTTTTCAGCCTCCTTAGTAGCAAGGATTACAGGTGTGAGCCACTGGCAGCCAGCAGTAAAATTATTTTGAAAAAGAAAAACCCATTATTCTATCTTTAAAAATTTACAATCTGGCAAGTGTATCTGTAACATTAGTTGTATCAAGTAACCATAGGCAGCAATCATTTTTAGATCTCACTATGTCCTGTCCAATGCCAGATAATATATCATTAATTTACTTTTTCCTAACCAAGTTCATGATGAATTCTAAGCACCACAATTTTCTAGTGAGTAAAAAGAATTCTTCAACATATTTATTTCAACAAACAGCATTTTGCACTTGGTATTTTTTTAAAATTTTGTCAGCCCTGGGGTTTGAAATCAAGGCCTGGGCACTCTCCCTGAGTTTCTTTTGCTCAAGGTTAGCACATTACCAATTTAGCCACAGCACCACTTCCAATTTTTCTGCTTATGTCATACTGAGGAATCAAATCAAGTGCGTCATGCATGCGAGGCCAGCACTCTACCACTAATCACATTCCCAGTCATTGGGTCTTTTGTTGTTGTTGTTGTTGTTTTAAAATAGCATTTTACTATGTGTCCTTCTGTTGGCCTAAAACTTGGGCTGGTCTCAAGCTAACTTCTAACTCAGCCTCCCAAGTTCAGAGATTACAAACATTGACCACCATAGTCGGCTCAAGATTCTTTGTGAGAGAATACTCTTTTCAGATATAGAAAGAGTTATTCTGTCTTCCTTGGACTGGATGCTTTTTGCATTCTGCACTGTTAATCACATTCCTTGTCCTGTTATATTTCCCCTTCTAGATTAATTGAAATATTTCAGGTTCTGAACTTGAAGCTGCCCCTGCCATCCAACACCACCACATTCTTGTGGATAGCACTAGCTGGCCTCATGAGCATAGCAGCCAGCTGGAGCTCAGCTATCTGATGGCCTTGAACTTCAACAATGCAATCATTTCTGTGCACAGACTGAAAACTGTCATAGGTAAGTTTGATTTATTCCAGCCTATTCTCAGCTACTTGCCATTCTCAGCTTTGTATGCTTTAAATTCTGTTAAACATTCATTACTATTTCCCACCATTCTCAAATGTAACATATATGTCTTACTTTAAAATTTATCCAAACATGCAAAAAATGTTAACGTAGTTACTGTCCGCCAGTGGCTCATGTTTGAAAACCTAGCTACTTTAGAGGTCAAAAACTGAGCATCTTGGGTTAAAGCAGCCCAAAATCCAGAAGTGGAGATGTGGCTCAAGTGGTAGAGTGTCAGCTTTGAGCAAAAAGACTAACCAAGTATAATTAGTCTACTTTGGACTCACTCATGGAAAACACACACACACACACACACACACACACACACATACAAACACACACACACATACACACAATGTACATTCCCCTAGACTCCCTTTCTTGAGCAGTATTCAATGTCAATAACTTAATGCACGTTTTCCAAATTATTATGGTAGGGATTAAACTACATTTGTATTTATGACAATGCATTTTTTGTACATTTTCTTTTTCATTTTTTGGTACTTATGTGAGAAAACAGTGTTTTGTGAAGACTAAACAGAAATCAATGTGTCAGTAAATAGGTGACAGACTGAAAGATGCAGATAATACCACTTGAAATTTTATTTCTCCAAATTTAAATATATATACATATGTATGTATTTAAAATTTCTGCCAAGATTTTATTTCCATTAACAAAGATCTATTTGTTCCATTATATAAATTTAACATGTTGTATGTTTCATAGTAGATTTATATTTATAGAATTTCTTAACTTTGGAAACAAGGTTCTGCAGTGTAGACCAGGCTTTCTTCAACTCCTAATTCTCCTGTGTCAGGTTCCTGAGTATTGGCTGGCATTACCATGTGGTAGCATAGTACCATGTCCAGCTATATTATTTATATTTTGTACTGTAGAATACTAATGTGAACAGCTTTAAGCCACATATCTTCATGAGCATGAATGAATTTCTTGCAGAAAATGTTATAAATAGAGTTACTGAGTAAAGCCAATAATGGTAGACATGCCTGTAATCCCAGCACCAAGGAGGATTGTAAGCTTTAGAGCAGCCTAAGCTACACAGTAAGTCCCTACCATAGCTAAGATATGGAACCAATGCAAATGTCCCTCAGTAGATGAATGGATCAAGAAAATGTGGTATATATACACAATGGAATTCTATGCCTCCATCAGAAAGAATGACATTGCCCCATTTGTTAGGAAATGGAAAAACTTGGAAAAATTTATATTAAGTGAAGTAAGCCAGGCCCAAAGAAACATAGGTCCCATGGTTTCCCTTATTTGTAATATCTATTATATGTATGAGTCAAGCAGAAAAGGTCAGATAATGTCATGTCAGGAAAATGAACCCTTAGATGTGTATTTTAATGTTTTTTTCTTTCATGCATGTGTTTCTAACGCATTTATAAGATTATCTCTTTGTTGCTTTGTATGTCCCTCCCCCACAGTATAACCCCTGCTTTCACTATATTTGATGTCAGTATAACTTGTGGAGGAGATGGAGAAAAACCAGTTGTTTAAGGATACAGGTGGACCTGTTGCAACAATGAGAAGTACAAGTTGTCATGTCCAAAACTAGCTTTACACCTGCGGTGCGGGGGAGGGTGGAGGGAAGGGAGGGAAGGAGAAGGATTGGGATTGGGGGGAGGGGGAGACTGGGAAGGGATGTGAAAGGTAAACAAAGGAGGAGGCTGCAATGCTTGGTAAGAAATGTACGCATTATCCTGCTCATGTAATTGTAACTCCTCTGTACAGTATGTTCACAAATAAAATTAAATTAAATTAAAAAAAAACAACACTAGTGCACATGGAAAGCTGTGCGAACTGCCTCAGTTTAGTTATGAAGAATAACTCATGAGACAAAGAGTATGGTCATTTAATGTTATTTAAATAATAGTTATAATATTAAAGATGAACTATTGGTAAGTCTTCATATTTCCTGTTTGTATCCTTCTTTTTTCATGCATATATTTTTCTTTTTCTTTTTGTTATTGTGAAAATAACGTACAGAGGGGTTACAATTACATGAGCAAGGTAATGAGTACATTTCTTTTTTTTCTTTTTCTTTTTTATACAATGAGCAAAGAGTGGAAGTTTCTAGATATTGTGAGCAAAGCATGATTGAGTAGGGATCTTTCTTTATTCCTTTCTGATCCAGGAATATGTGTTTCATGTGTAAGCAATAGTTCTAACTTAATATAATAAGGAATTAAACATTTCATTCTTTTTTTTTTTTTTGGTTGGTCATGGGGCCTGAACTGTGGGCCTGGGTGCTGTCGCTCAGCTATTCAGCTCAAGGCTAGTACTCTACCACTTGAGCCACAGTGCAACTTCTGTCTTTTATTTCTACTTATGTGGTGCTGAGGAACCCAACCCAGCGCCTCATGCATGCAAGGCAAGCGAACTAACACTGAGTCACCTTTCCAGCCCCTAAAAATTTAATTCTTTCTTTTAATTTTAATTTTTTGTGAACATACTCTACAGAGGGGTTACAATTACATGGGCAAGATAATGAGTACATTATTTATCAAGAATTGCAGCCTCCTCCTTTGTTTACCCTTCACATCTTGTCCAAGCCTCCCCCGGCTCCCCAACTCAATCCTCCCCTCCCCCTCGCACCAAAGTTGTAAAGTTCGTTTTTGACATGACAACATGTACTTCTCATTGTTGCAACGGGTCCACTTGTATCCTTAAACGACTTGTTTTTCCCCATCTCCTCCACAAATTATACCGCCATCAAATATAGTGAAAGCAGGGGGTATACTGTGGGAGAGGGACAAATAAAGCAACAAAGAAATAATCTTATAAATGCGTTAGAAACAAATGCATGAAAGAAAAAACACATTTAAAAACACAAGTCGTTTAAGGATTCAGGTGGACATGTTGCAACAATGAGAAGTACAAAATGTCATGTCAAAACCAGCTTTACAATGTCGGTGTGGGGGGGGGTGGGGGGTATAATTGGGTGGGGGGAGGGGGGAGGCTGGGAAGGGAGGTGAAGGGTAAACAAAGGAGGGGGATGCAATGCTTGGTAAGAAATGTATGCATTATCCTGCCCATGTAATTGTAGCCCCTCTGTACAGTATATTCTCAAATAAAATAAAATTAAATTAAAAAAATGTCATGTCAAAAGCAGCTTTACAATGTCGGTGTGGGGGGGAGAGGGGTATGATTGGGTGGGGGGGAGGGGGAGGCTGGGAAGGGAGGTGAAAGTTAAACAAAGGAGGAGGCTGCAATGCTTGGTAATAAATGTATGCATTATCCTGCCCATGTAATTGTAACCCCTCTGTACAGTATGTTCTCAATTAAAATAAAATAAACAAAAAAAATACATAATGAAGGGCTCATTTTCCTAACATCACATTATCTGACCTTTTCCGCTTGACTTATACATATACTAGATATTGCAAATAAGGAAAACCATGGGACCAATGTTTCGTTGGGCCTGGCTTACTTCACTTAATATAATTTTGTCCAAGCCTTTCCATTTCCTAACAAATTGGGCAAACTCACCCTTTCTGATGGAGGCATAGAATTCCATTGTGTATATATACCACATTTTCTTGATCCATTCATCTACTGAGGGGCATCTGGGTCGTTTCCATATCTAAGCTATGGTAAATAATGCTGCAATAAACATAGTTGTGCTGGTAGCTTTAGTGTGGTCTTGTTTGTAAACATTAGGGTAAATGCCCAAAAGTGGGATTGCTGGGTCATAGGGAAGATCTGTGTGAAGTCTTTTGAGGAACCTCCATACTGCTTTCCAAAGTCGTTGAACAAGTTTACACTCCTACCAACAATGAAGCAAGGTTCCCTTCTGTCCACGTTCCCTCCAGCATCTGTTGTTGTTAGAGTTCTTGATTTTTGCCATTCTAACAGGAGTGGGGTGGTACCTTAATGTTGTTATGATTTGCATTTATTTTATGGCTAGGGAGGTTGAACATTTCTTCATGTGTCTATTGGCCATCCTTCTTTCCTCTTCAGAGAAGTTTCTCTTTAAGTCTTTAGCCCACTTATTTATTGGGCAGTTGTTTCTTTGAGGATTTGTTGTTGGGGGATTTAATTTTTTGAGTTCCAAGTATATTTTAGATATGAGACCCTTGTGCGTTGTATGGCTAGTGAAGATCTTCTCCCAATCCGTGGGTTTTCTATTGATCTTGCAAGCTATGTCCTTTGCCATTCAGAAGCTCTGCAACTTCATGCCATCCCATTTGTCCAACCTTTCTTTGATTTCTTGAATTTCCGAGTCTCTATTAAGAAAATATTGGCTTGAGGCAAGAAACCTAGGGTTTCTCCAATTCCATCCTGTAATGTTTTCAGAGTGTCTGTTTTGACTCTGACGTCTTTGATCCATTTGGAGTTCATTCTGGTGCAGGGTGATATATAAGGATCTAGCTTTAGTTTTCTACAAG
The DNA here is from genome assembly GCF_024711535.1 of Dipodomys merriami. Lineage (NCBI taxonomy): Eukaryota > Metazoa > Chordata > Mammalia > Rodentia > Heteromyidae > Dipodomys > Dipodomys merriami. The sequence continues at coordinate 48,196 of NW_027202756.1, forward strand.
TAGTTAATCAATTTTGCCAGCAACGTTTACTGAAGAGGCTGTCTTTATTCCATTCTATTATTTTAACTCCCTTATCAAAGATTAGTTGGCTATAGGTCTGTAGGTTCATTTCTGGGTTTTCAATTCTATTCCATTGGTCGTGAGGTCTGTTCTTATGTCAGTACCAAGCTGTTTTTATTCCTATGGCTTTATAGTAGAGTTTGAAATTTGGTATTGATATTCCTCCAGCAGTGTTCTTTCCATTGAGGAGCGTTTTTGCTATTCGGGGTCTTTTATTGTTCCATATGAATTTTTGGATTGGAATTTTGATAGGTATCACGTTTAATTTGTAGATAGACTTGGGAATATTGCCATTTTCACAATGTAGATCTTTCCAATCCAGGAGCATGGGAGGTTTTGACATTTGCTATTTTCTGTTTTGATTTCCTTTTTCAAGATTTTTAAGTTTTCATCATAAAGGTCCTTCACTTCTTGGGTTCAGTTAATTCCTAGGTATTTTATTTTTTGAGGGGCTATTACAAATGGAGTTGTTTTCCTAATTTCAGCCACCCTGTTCTGATTGTTGGCATAAAGAAAAGCCATTGATTTTGGGGGGTTAATTTTATACCCTGCTACTTTGCCAAAGTTTTGAATCAGCTTGAATAACTAGGGAGTGGAGTCTATGGGATTCTTTAAATACAAGATCATGTCTTTTGCAAAGAGGGAGAGTTTTATTTCTTATTTCCCTATTTGAATCCCCTTTATGTCTGCATCTTGTCTTATTGCTGTAGCTAGGCATTCTAATACTAGATTGAAGAGAAGTGGAGAGAGTGGGCATCCTTGTCTTGTTCCTGAGTTAAGAGGAAATGGCTTTAGTTTTTCACCATTGAGTATAATGCTGGCTGTAGGTTTGTCATATACAGCCTTTATTGTATTGAGGAATGTTCCATGGATTCCTAATTTTTCCAAAATCTTCATCACAAAAGGATGTTGAATCTTGTCGCATGCTTTTTTTGCATCTATTGAGATAACCATGTGGTTCTTGTTCTTGCTGCTGTTGATGTGATGAATAATATTAATTGATTTACGTATATTGAACCAGCTTTCCATCCCTGAAATGAATCCTGTTTGCTCGTGGTGTATGATTTTTTGGATGAATTATTGAAGTTGATTGGACAAAATTTGTTGAGTAATTTTGCATCAATGTTCATCAAAGAAATGGGTCTATAGTTCTCTTTCTTTGATGAGTCCCTGCCTGGTTTTGGGATCTTTTGAAATCTTTTTCAATTTCATTGACGAGTTGAAGGAGTATTCGTGTGAGCTCTGATTTGAAAGCCTTGTTGAATTCCGTTGTAAAACCATCTGGTCCTGGACTTTTCTTAGCTGGAAGGTCTCTTATTGCTGTTTCTATTTCAATGCTTCATATGGGCCTGTTAAGCTGGTTTAACTCATCTTGGTTTAGTTTTGGCATGTCAATATTTGCTAGAGAAAAGGTCCATTTCTGTCAAGTTCTCAAACTTATTAGCATAAAGTTTTGAGACGTATTCCTTCATAATATTCTGAATCTTGGTTGTTCTCATGGTGATGTTTCCATACTCATCTCTGAGTTTATTTATTTGGGTGTGTTCTCGTCTTTTTCTGATAAGATTTGCTAAGGGTCTGTCAATTTTGTTAATTTTTTCGAAGAACCAACTCTTTGTTTTGTTGATTATTTCTATAGTTTTTGTGGATCCTAATTCATTTAATTCTGATTTAATTTTAATTATTTCTTTCTGTCTACTGGATTTGAGTTTACCTTGCTGCTCTTTTTTAAGGAGGTTTAGATGTGTCATTAAATTGTTGGTTTCAGATCGCTCCAATTTTTGATGTAGGAGCTCAGAGCTATAAACTTGCCTCTGAGTACTGCCTTTGCTGTGTCCCAGAGGAGCTGGTAGTTTGTATGTTCATTTTTGTTGAATAGCATGAACATATGAATTTCCTTTCTAATCTCTTCCATGACCCACTCGTGGTTCAGCACTGTGTTGTTCAGCCTCCATGTGATACCGGACTTTCTTTGGTGGCTTTTGGTGTTGAGTTCTAATTTTATTCCCTTGTGGTCAGAGAGAATGCAAGGTATAACTTCAATGTTTCTGAATTTAGACAGGTTTGCTTTGTGGCCTAAAATGTGGTCTATTTTAGAATATATTCCATGTGCTGCTGAGAAGAACGTGTATTCTGATGCTGCTGGGTGAAATGTTCGGTAAATGTCTGTTAAGTCTAGTTGATCTATGCAGCTGTTTAGATCTGCGGTTTCTCTGTTGAGTTTTTGCCGAGTTGATGTGTCTAGTGGGGAGAGTGGTGTGTTAAAATCCCCAACAATTAATGTCTTTGGATCTATATGGGATTTGAGGGAAAGTAGTGTTTCTTTGATAAATTTGGGTGCTCCATTGTTTGGCGAATAGATATTTAGAATTGTAATATCCTCCTGAAGGAGAGATCCTTTAATTTGTATGTGGCGACCTTCTTTATCTCTTCTCACGAATTTTAATTTGAAGTCTATTTTATCTGATATTAGGATTGCAACTCCGGCCTGTTTATGGGGTCCATTTGCTTGGTAGATTTTGTTCCAGCCTTTAACATTGAAAATGTGTTTGTTTTTATGGGCAAGATGTGACTCCTGAAGTTAGCAGCTAGAAGGGTCTTGTTTTTTAATCCAACTAGATGGTCTATGTCGTTTAATTGGAGAGTTCAGTCCGTTAATGATGATAGAAAGGACTGAGAGGTATTTGGGAGTTCCTGCCATGTAATCCACCTTCTTGGCGCCTGCGAAAACTAGGTTCTTCCTATCGTTCTTTGATTCTCAGTTTGGGTGCAGTTTGTTGGCCTTTATTGTGGTCTTGTTGGTTTTCTATGTATATGACATCTTTAAGAATCTTTTGTAGGGCTGGTTTGGTGGAGATGTATTGTTTCCATTTTTCTTTGCTATGGAAGGTTTTTATTTGGCCTTCAGTTATGAAGGAGAGTTTAGCTGGGTACAGTATTCTTGGTTGATAGTTGTTTGTTTTTAGGGCATGGCATACATCATTCCAGGCTCTTCTTGCTTTGATTGTCTCTGCTGAGAAATCTGAAGTGATTCTAATTGGTTTCCCTTTATAGGTGATTAATGTTTTCTCCTTGACAGCTTTAAGGATCTTTTCCATGGTCTGAGTTGATCCTGTGTGGATTATAATGTGACGGTGGGATGTCCTATTCTATTTGGAGTTCAAAAAGCTTCTTGTATCTGAATAGGCCTATCTTTTTGCATGTTTGGGAAGTTCTCTGCTAGGATGCTGTTTAACAAATTTCCTAGTCCATTAACTTCTGTTTCTAGGTGCTCCTCTACACCCATTATCCTTAGATTAGGCCTTCTGATGGTGTCTTCCAAGTGTTGGATAGATCTGTCATATTTGTTGGACTTGTCTTGGAAGGTTGTATGTTCTTTCTCTATAATATCTAGGCTGTCTTCAATCCCCGAGATTCGATCTTCTGCATGGTCTAACCTGCTGTCAAGGCTTTCTACTTTGTTTTTTATCTCTTTTCCTTCTAATTGTTCAGCTTTGATGGCTTCAAATTCTTTGTTGAAGCTTTGTTTTAGATCTTGTATGAAGTTCTTTACTTCCTTAATTTGGTGTTCAGTGTTTATTTTCAAATCACTTAGTTGATTGCTTATGATTTCCTTGGACTCCCATTGCTTCTGTTGGGCTCCATTCAGCATTCCCTTTGTGGTCTCCCTGACTTCCTTCAGCTCTTTGTTAATGGATTCCATGAATGCCTTTAGTGATCTTTGTGTATTCTCTTCCTGCTCTCTCAATTCCTGTATTACACTTTGATTAGCTTCCTCCCATTTGTGGGAGTCCTGTAGTTCTCTTTGAGTGTTCTCAGCCTGCTCACAACATTCCTGCCTTTCTCTTTGAGTATTCTCAAGCTGCTCACGCAAATCCTGTATCAATTTTTGAGTAGCTTCCTCATGCTTGTTATATTCCTGTATAAACTTTTGGATTGCCTCCTGTGTCTCCCTATCACGCTCATACAGAGTCCTTTTTATGTTTTCAATCTTTTCCTTTATTATGTTTTCAATCTTTTCCTTTATCATGTTTGCCAGCAGTGTTTGTAGAGCTATTTGGAAATTGTCCTCTGGATTATTCATTATCTGTTCTGTCCCCTGATTATCAAGATTGGGAATTGAGATACCCGGATTTGCCATTTTTCTTGTATTTTTCCGGCTTACTCTGCCCATTTGAGATGAAAATAGCACGAGTTTTGTGCTAGAACACTATCTTAAGGCAAGCATCAACCAAAGTCTGAATTTGTACAGTCAATAGTCTACAGATACAATCTAGTTCAACAGATACATCTATTCAACATCAAACAACTATACATTAATGGGCTACGAACCGCAAAGAAGAATTTGGAAGACCAGAAATTATTAGGGTTAGGGAGAGATATGGATAAAAATTAGGAATAGATTGATGTGGGGAGGCTCAGAGAGAGATAACTAAGTCCTAATCTCAAAGCAGGAAATAGGTAGGGTAGGATGAAAATAGAGAGGGAGAAAAAAAGAAGAAAGGGAAAGAGAAAAGAAAAGAGACCAGAAGAAATAGAAAAGTAAAAATTAATAAAATTATGTAGAATTGATAACTATCTATTTAGAGAAGAAGGTGAATATATTGAGGGAAGGGGAGGGACATAAAGGAGATGTGAAAAACCTAAAAATAAAAATGCTTAAAATATTATATAGGTATAAAGAGGTAGTACTGCTATTAAGGAATTTAAGTCTTAGAGGTTTTGAATTGAGTGATAAATTTCTGGATTAAGTGTGTACACAATGGGGGATAGGGTCTAATAGTCAACTAAGGGTTTATCTGAGGATGTGCAGGACAAGAATTAAGTCACATAAAGAAGAACGAAAGAGAAGAGAACGTGAATAGGATAAGAAAAGAAGAAAAAAGATGAGAAGTTCAGTGGAGCTAAACAAAAAACAAAGAGATAATTAAAATAGAAAAAAGAGAGAAAGAAAACAAAAAAAGAAAGAAAAACGCACACTCACGTATCCCTAAAATAAAAATTATAAGAGGAAAAAAAATTTCTGGAAAACAATTTTTTTTTCAAAAAAGGCAAAAATTAAGGATTAAAAAAAGTTTTGGAAAAGAAAAAAAAAATTTATATAAGGTACCAAAAAAAATTTTTAAAGAAGAAGAAGAAGAAGAAGAAGAAGAAGAAGAAGAAGAAGAAGAAGAAGAAGAAGAAGAAGAAGAAGAAGAAGAAGAAGAAGAAGAAGAAGAAGAAGATTCTTTGATTTTTTTTTGGGAGGGGTGGGAAAAATCCTGTATCTCCCTTGTGTCTGTAGCCAGCCTTTTGTTGGAGTCTCTGGTCTGCTTGTGGTCCTGTGGCTTGGTTGGTTTCTTAAGTCAGTTTGTTCGAACAGGCAGAAAAATGCTCTGCTTTACCCAGGATTTGGCGATCCTCCTCCCAGGTTAGTTCATTTGGAGGCAGATCTACTTTGAGTATCACAAAAGAGGGGGATGCAGTGATGAGGCTAGGTTCTGGGTAGAGTTGAGGCCTTTCAACAGACAGTAGCTTTTCCCGGGGGCTAGTTTTTGAAAAACTCACAGAGCCAGGCCTGTAGCCATTCTCAGGGTTTCTGTTTACTGAATTTCAATTGATTGTTGAGGCTGCTAGAGGAAGGGGCAGCCTCTGGCTCTGATTACCCAGTGAAGAAAGTCACTCCTAGGGCTGGTGCCCGAGCTGTGTGACTTTTCCCTGGGTGGAGCTGAGTCTGGCAGGTCAAGTTAGGTTCTTGTGACCTGCTAAATGACCCTAGATTTCTTTTAATGCCTGAGTTGGTGCTAGCAGCTCCACTGAGCTTTGTCGGTATCCAAGATGGAGATCTCTGGTGCTGGGGGGAGGGGTGGCCTTCCCTCCTCTGCTCCCTGAGAAGGAGTGAAGATGTCAGGCTTCTACTCATGCCGAGTCTTGGTTCCTGGGTTGTCTCTGGTCTGCAAACTGCAGGATGAAGATGTCCACTCCTTGTCAGTTCTTGCTGGTGTTGGGTAGAATCCGCTCGCCTGCTGGGTCTGGCTTCTTCATCCCAGACTCTCTGTGGCTCAGGTATGGCTCCTGTGCTCGCCCGCCTCCACCTCCACAGCTGCCGCTGCCACGGCAGCTGCTGGCAAGAGCTCAGAAGTGTCTCCTTGCCTGGGTTTCCCCTCTCTGGCCTAACTCTCTGTCCTGTGATGGCACACATGGTGTAATTCTCTGGCTTAAGACTGTTCACTGGAACTCTAAAACTGCTTTCTATGGGAGAGCTTGCTTAGATTCCAGCTTCTCCTCCGCCATCTTCCTGGAACCCCCCCCCCAAGTTAGGGTGTTTCTAATGAGTGGCTGCTTCCAAGTTCTTTCAAAAGGAGAACAGATATTATCTAAAGAATATCCATAAAAGGATATTTTGCCAAGCTGGGGTGTACTAAAGGCTCTTGACCAATCATGCACATCCCTAGAGACACAGGTTCCATTCCTACTCACCAGCTCTAAGGCATGTAAACAAGGACTTCTCCCTCTTTTTCTTTGTCTCATGGGTCATGCATTCCTCCATCTGAATTTGTAAGCTGCAGAAGAATATATAAGCAGAAGAGCAAGTCTGAAGAGGGCATGTTTAGCTTGACATACTGTGTAAGTTCTTTCAGGGTTTCTTGGTTCTTGTGGTCATAGAAATCATCAGGGCAGAAGAGCATCCTCATAGGGAAGATGGAACAAATCATGCTGTGGGCATATTGGTGATAAGGAAAATGAGAGCCCGCCCTCCCCATCCTGAGCCTTGTACTAAAGCATTTTTCTGGCAGGACGTGCATTTTGGGAAGTGGGAAGAGTCTCCTGCAAGCAGGATGTTCCTCACAACCCACTTCTAGGAATTTCTCAAATACAATCCTCTATAATTCTGCATGTGCTAGGAAGAGAAAGTTGTTTCCCCACTGAATCTGACTTGTTATACACAGTCCTCCTTGTCATCCATGAGAGTCCAAATCCACAAACACATCCACAACTGTGTAATCTGCTATCCACTGAAGTGGCAAGCCTCAACCCCCTCTCGTAAAAATCACAACTGGTGTGCAAAGAAGAAAGTTGACTTTGATTCAGAAACCTCAAAGATACCCAGTTTTCAAGGAGTGAACTTATCTTTGTGCCAACATCCACTTACTTCTTCATCTTTTTCATCTTCCTCCCAGTTACAGTAGAAGGATCTATACCAATGGAAGGGGAGGAGGATGCTAACACTATGCTTCTCCTTTTCTGAACTAACAGGACACACATGGGACTGGCTAAGTCCCAAATGGCAATGTAAACATGACAGACAAAAAGTGGAGGTATGTCTATTCAATTTCAAGGAAATTCTGTGAGGATGTTTATACGCATCTGTCCAAATAAGTGCACAATGGCTCATGCCTCTAATCCTACTAATCAGGAGGGTGAGATCTGAGGATCACAGTTTGAACCCAGTCTAGTTTGTAAAATTCTAAAGACACTTATCTTCAAGTAACCAGTCCAAGGCCAGACCTGGAACTGGGGCTCAAATGGTAGAGTGCTAGGAATGGGACAGCACTCAGGCCCCAAATTCAAGTTGCATCCTTGCTTCTTTCTATATTCCCTCAAAGGCCTACAAGATAGTGATTTCCTAGGTGAGGGTGGACTTTGGGTGGTGCTGACTCATTTCTTTAATCCTAGTCTCTCAGCAAGCAAACTGCTAAGGCTCCACTAGCTCCTGAGGCAAATGAAATATTCTGGCAGCCCAGTCCTAAAGAATTAACTGGGAGTGCACTTCTTTGTCTCAAGCCAATTTCCTGTGATAAGACCTCAGTAAAACAGTTTCAGAGAAGTATCAAGTATTCCAATAATCTGCCGGGGGGGGGGGGTAATCATCAGCCCTGGGTTTGAAAGAAGAACACTCATTTTTTAAACAGAATATCCAGCAACTGCTCCATTGTCCCCAACTCTCTATAGTGGTGGAGGAAGTTTCCAACACAGAAGAAATCACCTTTCTGGTAGGCAGGAAACAGGTCCATTGCCAACATTTACAACAAGCCTGAATCCAAGCTGCATATATTATAAGGCACATTCAGGTTTTGGGCTGACTCATTGTCACACTGAGGTGGTAAAAAGAGTGGATCTTTGAAACATGGAAAATGGAGTACACTTCAAAGTGAGTAACAGAGTGGATTGAAAAGTGCATAGTAAATTTTTCTCAGTATACACATATAAAAGCACACAAGAAGAAGGTTGTACTGTAGGCTAGGATGAGATTAAATAGGTTTCCTGTCATACTTACACCTGGCCTGAGTTGCCTTGTGATTCCCTTGGTTTATTTTATAAAAAGGCCTGAGACATTGGATTCATGGTTTGGCACTGATCCAATGTCTGTAGCATCAAGTGCAGCACTCATACCACTCATGCCTGAGACCTGAATCTCTTGAACTTTGAAAACAACACAGGAACATCTTTCTTGTTCCCGAGCTACAGGCCACGTGAGCTGGCTTGAGCTGACTGTCGGTTACAGTTGCCTGTCTCTCAGAGTTCCATATTCTATTCCATTGTAAGGGAGGCAGTGTCATCTCTCAGAGCCCAATGATCAGAGTTGCTTGCTCACATAAGACCATTCCAAAGACAACCTGGAGGCTGAAATCTCCCCTCCAACATCACTCTGTACACATGTGGACATGATCAAATCCAAACATCCTCAGCTAGGCCTACAAGCCAGCATGATCTCAGCCACAAGGAACCCTTCCTAGGTCAGACCCATGCCTTATTTGTCACTATTCCTCTCATCCTTCACAAATCATTTTGCCTCTCAGGGCCTTCTCAGCCTGCCATTTGATTCTTGGATGTATTTTTGACATCTACTTCTTAGGACATTGTTAGGTTTTTATTTCCTAATCTTCTGTTTGCTCTTGAAGCCCGTGTGTGCTGTCATGTGGAAAATCGTACAAGTATTGAAAAACAAACCTTACACCTATAGTCAGACATTTTTATGGGTGTTCATTCTTGTAAGATAAAAGACTATTCTTGATAATTTTCTCATATCTTATGACAGAGGTGAGGGGGAGAAGGGAAGAGGTGCTGCATTGTCTTCTCATAATTCAAAATACAATAGTTGAAGGAATGTAAGATTTAAAGATAAAAGCTATTTTCCTGTCCTTTTTATAAGCTAGTCGTTTATAAAGTATTCCTCACTAAAGTCTTGTCATCTGTGTCCCACGAACTATCCTCCTCATTCAAAATAATCAGGAAAAACTTTCACAAATAAGTGGGCTGTTGTCTAATCTCCGGATAAGAATTTAAGATATAACATTGCCTGCGAATCTGTGTGTGTACATGTGTGTGGGAGGGTGTGTGAATGTATGTGAATGTGTGTTTGTGCATATGTGTGTTTTAGGACTTGAACTCAAGGGCTATATGACATTCCCGAGCATCTTTCCCTTGAGTGTAGTGCTCTAACAATTGTGCCACAGTTCCACTGCAAGTTTTCTGTAGTGAACTGGAGAGGAGAGACTCATAAAATTTCCTGCTCAGGCTGTCTGAACTAAATCTCAGGTCTCAACCTCCTGATTAGCTAGAGTTCTAATTATGAGCCTCCAGAACCTGGTGATAAAACTGTTACTGGCGGCAGTGGGGTTGCAAGTTTAAGTCCAGCTTCATAACATTCTATATCATAAAACAGCAACAGTAAAAACCTATATCAAAATACAATAATAAGATATACTTAGAATACAATTTAGTGATATAGTCTGCTAGCATAACTTTCAGGAATCTGTGTTATTAATGATTTAGCATCACAAAACCAGACAAAATGAGATAATTTCAGTAGACTCTCCAAATTTTTTAATCCATCATATAATAATTTCAAAACATTATAATAAACTGGAAAACATTCATACTTATTAGGAGAATGTAAAAAAGATAAACGATGGCAGATTATGAAATGGAACATTCTACACTACAGGAAAATTATTGTCATGATGGATATGTGGTGGTATTGTCATCGTGAATATATGATAATGTTCTTCAGAGCAGCAATAGATAAATATATATTTACTACATATAGTCTAATTTGTCTCGATCTCTATCAACTTCCAATCTTCTACTGCACATTATCAGTTTATTCATGTTTATGGTATATTCCAAAATAACTAGCAGAGTCAGGTTACCAAATTCATTAGCTTCAATGTTTTAGGAGATAAACCTGCTAATTATATTGACTATTTTATATATTAAACATGTAGTGTGCTATCATTGTACTCTCTAAGTATGTACCTACAATTCTTCAAAGTGAAACGGAATACAAGGTTTTGCCTGTAAAGCTAGCTATTTGGGACATCAGTTTCAGACCAGTGTAGTTTTACCTTCAATGCTCCCAAAACCTAGCTATGCGTAATGGAATACATCTATCATCTCATGTCCATGGGGAGCTGAGAGCAGGAGGACTTCAATTTCATGCCATACTAGGCAAGAACTTCCATATGGCTCCATCTCAACCAAAGAAGGTTCAACACTGGCAGCACCTATAACCCCCACCTAGGTGAAAATAAAAATAGGAGCAATGTAGTATAAGAAACAAACAGTATTAAAACATGCTAATACAAGCCATCATAAACAACACACACATAGTTCTTGTTTCTTATACCTGTAATCCTACCTATAGCTAGGATTATATATGTGAGCCAGAGGCACCAAGCAGTTCATCATTTTAAAAATGACTATTTGAAGCCAGGTGCCAGTGTCTCATGCCTGTAATCCCAGCTACTCATGATTCTGAGATATGAGGATCACAGTTTAAAGACAGCCCAGGAAGAAAAGTCCCCATAAGACTCTAATCTCCAATTAATTACTGAAAAAGCAAATGTGGCTTTGTGGCTCAATTGATAGAGTGCTAACTAACTTGAGCTCAGAATCTCAGAGACAGTGTCCAGGTCCTGAGTTCAAGCCCCACAACTGACAAAAAAAAAGCATTTTAATGTCTGAATTTTTTTATTGTGAAAATACAGTACAGAGGGGTTACAACTACATGGGCAAGATAATGAGAACATTTCGTATCAAGCATTGTAGCCTCCTCTGTTTCCCCTTACCATCCCTTCCCATCCTCCCTCAATCCCCCCACCTAATCCTCCCCCCAACCAAAGTTATAAAGTTCATTTTCGACATAACAACTTGTATATATCATTGTTGCAATGGGTCCACCTGTATCCCTATTTAAACGATTTGTTTTTGCCCTTCCCCTATACAAATTTTACCAACATCAAATACAGTGAAAGCAGGGGTAAAGCCGTGGGGGAGGGACATGCAAAGCAACAAAGAAATAATCTTATAAATAAATGTGTTAGAAAAAATCGCATGAAAGAAAAAAAACATTTGAATACATATCTTAGGGTTCATTTCCCTAACATCAAATTATCTGATCTTTTCTGCTTGACTCAAACATATACTAGTTACTGCAAAAAAGGGAAAACATGGGACCTATATTTCTTTGGGCCTGGCTTACTTCACTTAATATAATTTTTTTCTAAGTCTTTCCATTTCCTAACAAAAGGGGCAATGTCATTCTTTCTGATGGAGGCACAGAATTCCATTGTGTATATATACCACACTTTCTTGATCCATTCATCTATTGAGGGGCATCTGGGTTGGTTCCATATCTTAACCATGGTAAATAATGCTGCAATAAATTGTCGTACTGGTAGCTTTAGTGTGATCTTGTTTGTAAACATTTGGGTAAATGCCCAAAAGTGGGATTGCTGGGTCATAGGGGAGCTCTATGTGGAGTCTTTTGAGGAACCTCCATACTACTTTCCAAAGTGGTTGAACAAGTTTACACTCCCACCAACAATGCAGTAAGGTTCCCTTCTCTCCACATCCCCTCCAGCATCTGTTGTTATTTAGAGTTCTTGATTTTTGCCATTCTAACTGGGGCGAGGTGGTATCTCAATGTTGTTTGAATTTGCATTTCTTTTATGGCTAGGGAGGTTGAGCATTTCTTCATGTGTCTATTGGCCATGCTTCTTTCCTCTTCAGAGAAGTTTCTCTTTAAGTCTTTAGCCCACTTATTTATGAGGCAGTTGTTTCTTTAAGGATCTGTTGTTGGGGGATTTAATTTTTTGAGTTCCAGGTATATTTTAGATATGAGACCCCTGTTTGTTGTATGGCTAGTGAAGATCTCCCAACCCGTGGGCTTTCTATTGATCTTACTAGCTAAATCCTTTGCCATGCAGAGGCTCTCCAATTTCATGCAATCCCCATTGTCCAACCTCTCTTTGATTTGTTGTGTTTCCAGGTCTCTATTAAGAAAATTTTGGCCTGTGCCAAGGAGACCTAGAGTTTCTCCTATTCCATCCTGTAATGTTTTCAGAGTGTTTGCTTTGACTCTGACGTCTTTGATCCATTTGGAATTGATTCTGTTGCAGGGTGATATAAGGATCTAGCTTTAGTTTTCTACAAGTAGTTAATCAATTTTGCCAACATCTAATGTCTGAATTTCTTGTGAACTAAAATGAAAGCTGTGGTATACGATTCTACAGACTACTACAGATTTAATTATATTTGTAGTTAGAAAAAGTAGCAGCACTTGAACAAAAGACATTTTTTTCATAAACTAGGGCAGACTGGTCTCTAATTGGAGGACATTGCTGCACTCATACGTAGTAATTTTGGTTGTTTTTTGTTTTGTTTTTAGAACAGGAGGAGTGAACTTCTTTCTGCCAGTGGCCATTTGGGTATGTCTGACTTCATTCACAGGCCATGCAGAATTAACAGTAAAGACAGGACAAAATCAACTGGCAGTAAACTTACTTGTCTTTATGCCATGTTCCACATAATTTGATTAGCGTATATGTCCCTATAGCCTATAGTTTCCTATTCCTGCCTTCCTCAAAATACAAGCATTTCCACCAGTTCAGATTTGAGCCAGGAAATATTCAGTATTAGTGCAAGAGTCGAGGAAAATTGTAACACAACCAGGGAAGCATGCAACCAACACTTCAGTAGCTGGACACTGGGAACTCAGGCCTATAATCCGAGCTACTCAGGAGACTGATGATCACAGTTCAAAGCCGGCTCCAGTGAGAAAATCTGTAAGACCCTTCTCTCCAATTAACAATCAAAAATCCATAAAGGGAACCGGGGCTCCAGAGGTAGAGTAGCCTTGATTACAAAACCTCAAGGGCAGCACCCAATTCTGAGTTCAAGCTGCAAGTCAGGCACAAAAACAAAAACAATCAAAAACAACAACAAAAAAAAACCAGAAACTGGGAGAAAGCTCAGGAAAGGATAGCATTGCCTACAAGAATAATGTACACATTACATGTTTTGTGAAATGGTAAACTCACTGTACACACCTGAGTAACAATTACATTTAAAAAAGAATGTGGGAAATTCCAAAGCCATAGGGCCTTATGATGTGCATCTGCTTTCCAGAATTTCAAAGTCCCTCATCTGAGCAGGTATCACATAGCCCAGGGTGATTAGAAAGTATGAAGGCAGAGATCTTTTCAGATTGGCCCAGCAAATCTTTGATTACTTGAAGCAAAAAAGAAAAGAAAGCAAAGCAAACAAAATAAACTTTAAGGTTAATTATGCTGCTATTAAAGATTCACATGTTGGTACACTTTGTAGAGGGAAAGGGAAAATACAAATTCTTCATATAAGGATACAGGTGGACTCATTGCAACAATGAGATGTACAACACATTATGTCAAAAAACGAACTTTACAATTTTGGCGTGGGAGGTGGGAGATGGGAAGGGATGGGAAGGGGAAACAAAGGAGGAGGCAACAATGTTTTATAAGAAATGTACTCATTATCTTGCTCATGTAATTGTAACTTCTCTGTACGTTATTTTCACAATTTAAAAATTTGAAAAAAAAAGATTCCAGGCAGATTTATACTGGTAAATTATGAGTTAGTACATATGTTTTGTAGATACTGAACTCAAATGTGTCAGAAAAATATCCTTGGATTCATAACTACAAACTCTGAAGTGTAAGGTATATTAATTAGGTAAGTTTCATTAGGTAGCCAATGAAGAAAACAACACATGGTATTCAGTCAGGTAAATTAGTTTATTTTTATGTATTGATTTATTTTTGGTCCAGTTGTGGGGCCTGAACTCTGGGCCTGGGCGCTGTCCCTCAGCTCTTCTGCTCAAGGTTAGCTCTACCACTTGAGCCACAGTGCCACTTCCAGCTTTTTTCTTTTTGCTTATGTGGTGCTGAGGAATCGAACCCAGGGCCTCATGCATGCAAGGCAAGTGCTCTAACACTGAGCCACTTTCCCAGCCCCTAAAGTAGTTTATTTACTGAACTGCTGCTCATGCCATACATGGTGGAGAGGCATGTAGAAAAGGAGGGGGGTGTTGGTGACCCAACCTAGGGCCAAGTCGTATCTAAGCCAAAGACCAGATGAGGTATGCCCAGGTTGGGGAAAAGTCTGACCACACTGGATCTGGATGTGACCTCGGGGCCTGGGACTCTCCTCTGGTCAGATGGAAAGTGTGACCAGTAGCTGACCAGGTTGTGACTTAATGGGGGGGGAGGGGGAGGTGGCTGCCTTCAGGAGTCCCAGATAACTAGGTAACACATAAAGGGTGGAAACTTAGCAAAGAAGTGGGGAGGTGTCTGCATAGGGTCTGCATGGCCTGGGGCAGAACTAATACCAAATACAAGTAGTACCTCTGTCATGTAATTCCTGACTGCAAACCATTCATTCTCAATCATTTCTTCCTTCCTTCCTTCCTTTCTTCCTTTTTCCTTCCTTCCTTCCTTCCTTCCTTCCTTCTTTCTTTCCTTCCTTCTTTGTTCCTTTTTTCGTTTGTTCATTCCTTCCTTCCTTCCTTTCTTTTCTCTCCCCATCTCTCCTCTCTCCCTCTCTCTACCAATCTCTCCTCTCCTTCACTAAACCTCCCTCTCTCCCCTACCTCAGTATTCTCAACTCTCAAATAATGAACACTTGCTGAATTGAACTCACAAGCTGGGAAGAGTAGCTCAATGGGCAAATATGAAATTTAGTTTAATGTTTCCTTACATCTCTAATACAGATCACTGGAATCAAATAATGTACACTCAGCAGCATGCCATCTCAAGCTATTTGGAGGAGGAAAGCAAGCATGTTTTCACTGCATTCTGTGAGGTCCACTCTGGGAAGGTGGGGCAGACTCCTCCCTCCTTTTGGCTAAATCTCAGCCCAGTTTCTGCATCAGAAGAGGTGACTGCCTCGAAGTGAACCAGTTACCTAAGTGACTCAGGTACTGGGCAGAAACTTAGCCTCTTGTGATACTGAGATTAATGGCATGATTCAACATGATTCACTAGTTTGTTGAGGCTGGGACTTCCTAAATTTTTGGTTAGGCTATGTTCAAATTGTGATCTATTTATTTCTGATTGCTAACCATGATTATAGATGTGAGCCAGTACATCAGATCATTCAAAGTCCTTTATCATACATGGAAGACATGAGGTTTCCCAAATGACATACCAGTTGACAGACAGCAAAATAAGTCATTAATTCTGGTTAAGATGTGTTTTTAATGTGAAACAAAATTTACTTAGCAAAATATGACTACTGTGATTATACTTTTAAACTTACCCTACATTTTAATACCAAATCACCTATATTAGCCAATGATTAACTCAAATTACCTGTAATCATTTATTTCTGTCTTCTACAGATAGGCAGAACTGGATCACACACTATTAACTAAAGTGGTAGAATTTGAGAAGATCACACTTCTGAGTCATTCTAGGAAGGAAAGTATCACCCATATCCACCTACTAGGTAGGGATATTGGAATGCAATCATGATCCCTGCTTTTTAGGCTAGGTGCAAAAATTGCTAATCTATGAGTAAAGTAACTTAAACAACAAAGGATTGGTGTAGTGACTCCAATGGTGGAGTACCTGTCTGGCAAACACAACATCAAAACTCAAATCAACTTCCTAAAATTAAAATATGAAAAAGAAAGAACGAACAACTCATGTTGAACATGTGTTCAATGTAAAGATTTACAATAAATTATTGTAGTTATAATACCATCATTTATTTCTAGGGACAAACACATTTTGTGTCAAGCCTAAATGAAAAAATAACACACTATATACGCTTTGTATATGCTTTGGTAAAACACAGGTCTGGCTTACAATGGTGAACCCTTAAGTTTGCATGTGCAGTGGTGTTGCAGGGTTGTTAAAGTTTATGGAAGTCCATCTTTTTGATGAACTTAACATGAAATTACCTAACCAAACAGTTCACTGGACGGATAATGCTGATACACACACACACACACACACACACACACACACACACACACACACACACACACACACACATATACACACATGTATGTGTTTATATATTAAGTGATACATGAATAAAATTAACGATGAATAAACTCAGTGAACAGATACCTTTCCCAAGTAATTATTTTACCTGAATAAATTCATGTCTTAAACTCTCCAATCACACTTACATAGCTGCTGATTCCCATCAGCTTTTTTATGATACTTTTTTCTTTGTTTTTCAGATGAAAAAACCTGCCAATAAATATACCTGTATCACATTCCTTTCTTTAAAAAATGAAATGTAATCTGGTTGTTTATGTGTCATCAAAATAATTTTTTATAATTTCAAGTACATATTGTCTTAGACTTGGATCTCACTCATTTTCTTCCAATAATACCTATAGGAAGGGGAAAATGAAGGATCATTCTGTTACTTTGTGAGCTTCTGTTATTAATCACTGCAATAAGTATTATGAAAATGAAACTCTGAAATTATTTGGAGATTATTTGAAAGTTAACTTTCTACACACTCATGCTACTCCCTCAACTAAATCACAGAACTTAAAATAAGTAACATTTTAGCTGGGAGCCAGTAGCTGATGTCTGTAATCCTAGCTACTCAGGAGCTAAGATCTGAGTATGGTAGTTCAAAGCTAGCCTTAGCAGGAAATCTGTGACACTCTTACCTCCAATTAACAGCCAGAAAAACTGAAGTGGCCCTGTGGCTCAAGTGGTAAAGTGCTAGCCTTGATCTTAAGAGCTTAGGGACAGTGCCCAGGCCCATGCCCATGAAAAAGAAAAACAAAAAAGGAAAAACGGGGGGGGGGAAGCAACATTTTAAAGCTTATGTATAAGGGGGGACCAAGATGGCGACGGGCAGTAGGGAAACGTCACAGCTCTCTCCAACCAAAAAGAGAGTTCGAGTTCCAACGCTTAATCTCCCCAAGAGACCGACAACAACAAAGACGAACACTTAGAGAAAAACCAGAGGTGGAAAATAACAAAAAAAGAAAGAGAGGAAAAGAAGAATTTCAGAACAGAAAAAAGCGAAGACCCCGCCCCCAACCTTTACTGGCCGCCCGGCAGTGCGCCAAGCCGCCGGACAGCCGGCCCGGCGGGGGATGCCGGAGCCCCAGAGACACAGGAGGCCGCCTACAGATCACCAGGTACCGGTTTGCAGAAGAGCAGATCACCAGGAACAGAGAAACCTACCACCCGGGAGTCTCCACAAGGATTCCACCCCCACCCCTCACTCTCCACAGGAGCAGAGAGGCTCCATCCCGCCAAAGCCGCTCAGCACCAGCAGCACGACAAAGGGACCTGTCGGCAGACCACCCGCCCAATCACGATCGCAAGGACCCGGTGGGCCTGCCCAGGCCCCAGAGGCACCACGAAGAAGCTGCCTGAGCATGGACACTTTTGACCTGACAGCTTCGACAGAGGCAGAGACAGAAAAGAATCACACAGAGCCACCACCGCCCAACCCAGCCCGCAACCACACCAACTGAACTCGGATTGCAACAACAAATGACGACCTACACCACACAGAAACAACCAGCTCCAGGGTGAGTACCCCAAAGGGGAAGTGTATCCCTCAAGGGAGACGAGAGCTGGAGGGAATCCCCAGAACCTGACCTAGACTCCCTACCTCAACACCCGGACCACAGGACCCACTAAAACTGGGAACTGTTTGAGAGCTCCACCAGCCCGTGGAGCAGACTCAGCTGGCCAGGCTAGAGCAAGAGCGCCCCTGGAAGGGAGCTTAAATGCCCAAGCCAGGAACAGCGCCCCTGGGTCAAGACTACCAACAGTAGAAATTTGAACAGTGTCCCCCAGGCTGTATAACCTAGGTGGTATACACATCAGCACAGGCCTAACGAGTGCGCTCCAGGCTGCATAATCTAGGTGGTATACACATCAGCACAGGCCCAAGGAGCGCGCTCCAGGCTGGGGCCAGAACCAGGCCCGGGGATCCAGCGCCTGAACAACACGACCAACTCCTCCCAACTGAAGTAAAAACCTGAGCATACGCCTCAACAGAGGGGAGAAAACCAGGAAACAACACTCCCCGGGAAGCACGCCTGTGACAACAAAAGACCTGGAGGCCCAGGACAAGAGAAGCCCAAACACCACCAAAACTCCACCCATATACCCTAGACTGGGAATTGGGCAACACAGGCTGCCAGCACCTGATAGTAAGCAGGAGCTCAGACTGTTAAGGCGGCTCAGCAATAGATAGATAGTCTTGGAGTATGAGGCTCTGGAACTGATTCCTCAGCATCACAAAAGCAAAAAGTGTCAGAAGTGGTGCTGTGGCTCAAACGGTAGGGTGCCAGCCTTGAGCTGAAGAGCTGAGGGACAGCACCCAAACCTAGAGTTCAAGCCCACAACCAGCCCAAAACAAACAAATAAAACCCATCTGGAGCCCATAGCAGACTCCAGTATTTGGGAGAGTGCATCCAGAGGATCTGTTCTTCAAAAGAGCACCCGTAGGAGCAAACACAAGCAGTCTAGACTGCTCAACCCTTCCAAAGGCGGGAACTGCCAGCAATCTACAGCAGAGAGCTGAGAATCCTAAGTAAGTCAGAATTGCAGCTGGAAATAGGCTCCCAACAGAACCCAGATCAGGCACAGACTCTCTCTACCAATACAGAATCAGCAACCAAGCAAAGACAGACACACCAAAACAAAATTGAAGAGCAGTCTCCTGAACCTCCATGCGAAAATCACAGAGAAAAATCACAAGGTTTACCACCACCCAGGACAGCAAGGTCACCTCAAAAGCCAGCAGCCACGCAGGGGAGAGCCCCAGTGGGAGCAAAGAAAGGAATGGAAGACAAAAGCTACATCCAAGGGTTGCTGGAGGCAATGACTCAAGAAATAAAGCGAGAAATTGATCAGAAATTGAAAGAGCACAAGGATGATCTATCAAAAGAGATACAGGGTATCAAACAAGAGATGCATCCAAAAATAGAAGCTGCACAAGCCTCAGTAAGAAGTGAGATAAACCCCAAATTAGAGGTAATGCATACCTCATTGAGAGGGGAGATCGGTACTCTGAGAACCAACATTGAATCCATAAAGGGATCCATTTCCTCCATGCAAACCACAATAGAAGCCACGATCATCAGAGTGAATGAAAGGGAAGGTAGAGTGTCAAATACAGAAGACAGAATACACCAACTGGACCAAAAAGTGACAGATATGGAAAAATCACTCAAATTAAACCAAAGGGAAATTCAAGAGCAAGCAGATAATGCTAAAAAATTTAACCTTCGCATAATTGGAGTGGACGAAGGTGAGGAATTCCAGAACAAGGGAATGCAACACCTATTTAACAAGATAATCAATGAAAATTTTCCCCACCTCAAAAACGACCATCTTAACTACATTCCAGAAGCTTATAGAACACCCAACAAGCAAGACACCAAGAGAAACACTTCTAGACACATTATAGTAAAAATGATAGATCTGAATAATAAGGAAACAATCCTGCATGCAGCAAAAATGAAGAAGGAGCTATACTACAATGGGAAAAAAATAAGAATTACTGCAGATCTCTCCACACAAACTATGAATGCAAGAAAAGCCTGGGAAAGCACCATACGAGCCCTGAGAGCCAATAACTGCCAACCCAGACTAATATACCCGGCAAAGCTAGCATTCACATTCGATGGAGAACTGAAAACTTTTAATAGCAAAGAAAAACTAAATGAATACATAAACATTAAGCCAGCATTACAAAGAATTCTAAGAGGTGGGACACAACCTGAAGAAAGCAACCAGGAACTGGGGCCTGCCCCAAACAGGCGTTACTCAAAGTCTAACTGAGCAAGCACAGGAGGAAAGGAAAAAAGAAAAACTTAGGAAAACGGAATGGCAGGGACAACAATGCATCTCTCTATACTTTCTCTTAATATAAATGGGCTGAATTCGCCAATTAAAAGAAAACGAACTGAGGACTGGATCAGAAAACAAGACCCATCCATCTGTTGCCTTCAGGAGACCCACCTCTCAGCCAAACATACAAACAAACTCAGAGTGAAGGGGTGGAAAAAGATCTACCAATCAAACGCCCCCAGTTAGAAAGCAGGTGTACCCGTCCTGATATCTGACAAAATAAACTTTTCATTAAAATCAGTACAGAAAGACAAGGACGGACACTACATATTAATAAAGGGAACAATCCAAGAGGAGGATATAACCATCATCAACTTATATGCCCCAAATATTGGTGCACCCAGATATGTCAAACAAATGCTCTGAAACTTACAGAATAAAATAGATCCCAATACGATAATACTAGGAGACTTTAACACACCACTCTCACCAAAGGACAGGTCTACCAACCAGAGGATTGGCAAAGAAGCTACCGAATTAAGAGAGGCCATACTTCAAGCGGAATTAACTGACATCTACCGAGTATTTCACCCTAAAACAACACAGTACACATTCTTCTCAGCAGCTCACGGAACTTTCTCCAAAATAGACCATATCATAGTTCATGCAAGGAACTTAAGCAAATACAAAGGGATCGACACAATCCCCTGTATCCTATCTGACCACAGTGGAATCAAGCTAGCTCTCAATAACAAAGCATACCGCAGAAATTTCTCCAATACATGGAAATTGAACAGCACACTCCTTAACAATGCCTGGATAACAGAAGAGATCAGAGAAGAAATAAAGCATTTCCTACAACTCAATGAAAATGAAAACACCTCACAAAGAAACTTGTGGGACATAGCAAAACAGTCCTGAGGGGCAAATTTATTGCCCTCAGTGCCCACATCAAGAGAATGGAGACAGACCAAGTAAATAATCTCATGTTGCAATTAAAACAGCTAGAAAAACAGGAAAAAATGGGACTTAAATCTACTAGACGAAGCCAGATAACCAAAATAAAAGGAGAGATTAACCAATTAGAAAATCAGAAAACCATAATCAAAATAAACCAAAGAAAAAGCTGGTTCTTTGAAAAAATAAACAAAATTGATGGCTCATTGGCTAGATTAATTAAAAAAAAGAAGAGAGGAAACCCATATTAATAGGATTAGGGATGCCACGGGAAACATCACCACACATACCCAAGATATCCAAACAATTCTAACAGACTACTTTCAAAAGCTATACTCTCTAAACGAAGAAAATCGGGCAGAAATGGATACATTTTTAGAGAAATACAAGTTGCCCAAACTGAGCAAAGAAGAAGTTAACCAATTAAATAAGCCAATATCCTATAATGAGATACAGTAAGCTATCAAAAGTCTTCCAATAAAAAAAAGCCCAGGACCAGATGGATTCACAGCAGAATTCTATAAGACCTTTAAACAAGAACTAATACCCATACTCCTCAAGCTCTTCAGAGAAACAGAGAAGGAGGGAGCTATCCCAAACTCATTCTATGAAGCCAATATCACACTCATTCCCAAACCAGGCAAAGACCCAACCAAAAAGGAGAATTACAGGCCAATCTCCTTGATGAACACAGATGCAAAGATCATTAAACAAGATTCTAGCTAACAGAATCCAGAAACACATAAAAAAAAATAATTCACTATGACCAGGTAGGCTTCATCCCAGAGACACAGGGATGGTTTAACATACGTAAGTCAATAAATGTAATCCAACATATCAACAGAGCCAAGGTCAAGAATCACATGATTATAGCCACAGATGCAGAAAAGGCCTTTGACAAAATTCAACATTCATTCATGCTAAAAGCTCTGGAGAATATAGGAATAGAAGGAACATTTCTAAAAACAATAAAAGCCATTTATGACAGACTAATCGCCAATATTATACTTAATGGGGAAAAGCTACAACCAATTCTCCTAAAATCAGGAACAAGGCAAGGATGCCCACTGTCTCCACTCCTCTTCAATAGAGTCCTAGACCCCTTAGCCAGGGCAATAAGGCAAGAAATAGACATTAAAGGGATCCGCATAGGGAAAGAAGAAGTTAAACTATCCCTTTTTGCAGACGACATGATACTATACCTCCACGATCCCAAAAACTCCATCCCCAAACTCTTAGAAATCATAAATCACTTCGGCAAAATAGCAGGATACAAAATAAACCCACAAAAATCAGTTGCCTTCCTATATACTGATAATGTACAGGAAGAGAGGGAAATAAAGGGAGCAACCCCATTCACAATAACCTCCCAAAAAATAAAATATTTAGGAATTAACCTAACCAAAGATGTAAAAGCACTATTTAATGAGAACTATAAACAGTTAAAGAAAGAAATTGCAGAAGACACTAGGAAATGGAAAGACCTCCCATGCTCCTGGATAGGCCGACTTAATATAGTAAAGATGGTAATACTTCCAAAACTAATATACAAATTCAACGCAATTCCTATTAAAATCCCAATGACGTACATCACTGAAATACAGAAAACAGTCCAAAATTTCATATGGAACAACAAAAGACCTAGAAGAGCCAAAACAAGAAACACATGAGGAAATGTTCATCATCTCTGGTGGTGAAGGAAATGCAAATAAAGACAACCCTGAGACACCACCTTACCCCATTCAGAATATCCCACATCCACAAATCAGCCAACCACAAATGCTGGAGGGGAAGTGGAGAACGAGGAACGCTATTACACTGCTGGTGGGAATGTACACTTATACAACCACTTTGGAAGCAGTCTGGAGGGTCCTTAGAAAGCTAAAGATTGACCTCCCTTACGACCCAGTCATACCACTTCTAGGCATCTACCCTGAACAACAGGAACCAATATACAGGGACACTTGCACCTCCATGTTTATTGCAGCACTGTTCGCAATAGCTAGGATATGGAAACAACCTAGATGCCCCACCACAGATGAATGGATCCAAAAATTGTTGTATCTATACACAATGGAATATTATGCAGCCATTAGAAATGACAGAATAATGGCATTTGCAGGGAAATGGATGGAGCTAGTAGGAATCATGTTGAGCGAGGTAAGCCAAGAACGAAGAGACAAACAGTACATGGTCTCCCTGATAAGTGGATGCTAAATCCAAAATGTTAGGTGATATGACAAAACTAATAGGACTTAAGAAACAAAGAACTCCCACTCATCTGGTTGAACCACTACCAAATATCCCCATGTTGCTGATCACATATATGGTATATAACATGTGAGCACCGTTATATATTACAGACTGTGATAGACAATTTGCTCCAGGAAAATTAGAATGAACTTGTGACTTTAAATGAGCATCATTATTCCACAATACTGTGAATTTCCGGAAATTAAGTAATCACTTAATCACAATCAAAAAAAAAAAAAGAACCTCAGGGAAGGGAGGGAGGGAGGGGATGGTAGGGGGAAAACAATGGAGGGGGTAACAATGTTCAAGAGGAAGTGTACTCATTACCTCACTCATGTAACTGTAACCCTCTGTATAGTATCTTTACAATAAAAAAAAAATTTTAAAACATCTCATACTGACCATGACCTCATCAAGGACTCAAGATCTCTCCCTGTCCTGCCTCGACACTGGGCAGTCAGTTGAGGTCTAGTTAGCCAACCAAGGATATGGGAATGAATAGATTTCTCAGCCATGGGATGCAGACTGGAGGGCTCTAGGTCCCTCTCTCTCGAGAAGGAGAAATGGGCTGATCCATCCCAGCAATGATCTTGGGTTGTGAGTATCCTCAAAGAAACAACCCTGCTCAGAACCCAGTGCCTCTGGTTTTCCAACCAGCCTCGACCTTCAGTCGGCCCTCTCTGAATCCTACATCTGTCTTCTAGAATAAAGGCTGAGCCAGCAAAGAGACCCACCTCTACCTCTGAGAGTGGCAGTCACGGGGCCCTCGAGTTCCCTAGAGGAAGTCTCAGAGCAACACGGGTCTGACTCCCGCCCTCATTTCCTGGCTGTCCTGTGCCAGTGGCATGTCTATCTCTGTCTCTTGTCCAGGAATGAACACTGCGGGTGTCATTTGCTGGCTCAATCCAGCAAAATTCCCATTCCCCAAGGATGTACTGCACAGGCATCCTGTTGCCAACGACAACCAGGTCGTCAATGGTGAACCCAGAGTGCCAGGATTTTAAGAGCCATGTGGCTGTGTCGAAGGCTCTATCACTGATGGTCTAGGTTGTCATTTGAGGTCATGGCTACAATGGCCTGACATGCCTGATCTGGGATCGTCCTCCCTCTTCATCTTCATGCTTTGCCACGTCACATACACTTGGTTGAAACTTTTGGGATGAAAGGTTCTGGACAGAAGTGGAGCTTGGCATAGACTCAAGCCCCAGGCATCCCCCAGGAGATGGTGGAGAACTGGATTCCCTAAAAAAGACAATCTGGTCAGACTTAACCCGTTGTTGTCTGAGAAAGAGACATTCCAGTGTGACTGCTGCTCACCCCAGTGACCCAGGGCCCAGTGGCAGGATGCCTGCCCTGTGCCCTGACAAGTCCCACCTGGGAGAGCATCTGTCCTGCCTCCAGGCCAATTCAGACCTGCCATTGTATACAACAACTCTTGTTTCCTCCTCTAACAAGCAGCTCACTATCCAACCACCATGGGAACCCAGTCCGAGAGGCACAATGGAGAGAAAGCTGCCGAAGCAAGCATTTGGAAAGGAGCAGAGATCACAGCAGGCAAAGCAGCCATGAAGATGTGTCTGCAATGAGTCCTTAGCTGGGTTCAGCAAAGAGAGGCCAGCGCAGGTGGGCAGAGCACTTCCATAAAGCTGCCTGTGGTGGATAAATGGCTTCTGATTTGACATGGACAACAGAATAAAGGACTGCAAATTCAATGAATAATCTCTGGCCAGAGAAACAAGGTCAAACGCTTAAGTTTCTTCACTTCCAGTGGTTCCTGGTATTTCCAGCTGAGTGGACATCTTTCTGTGACCAGTGGGTGCCACCCCACCTTCTGCGGAGTCTGCGTGAGAGATTGTGTTGGACAAAGAGCTTCAAGGAAGCATGCCTCCAGGAAAGGAGTGTTGGTTCAAGGCTTCCCATACACTTGGCTGCACCTTTATAGCCTCTACCTTTATTCTTACTATATTCTTCTTGGCTGTACATTCGTTGCCTTTATTCTCATTTTGGCTATTTTTCTATTGATCCGTGAACAGAGCATGTTGTATTTTTCCAGTCCAATAGAGATGGTTTCTCTAAGTAATAAAGACTAAGGCCAAAGATTAAATGTGGACAATCCCCCAATCAATCTATCATCTGATGTGACGTTGCCTCCAGAAACTCCTACAACTTCACAAGCGGTTTTGCAGCTCATGAATAGTAAATATAGAGACTTAAAATTTCTAGATATGTCCAACAGACAAAATCAATAAACTAAACTGAGTTAGAAAGAGTTATCCCAGTAGTTTAGAGAGTTCTGAAAAAGAAGGGACCTCTGATTATATAAGAAAAAGAAAGATTCTCCCAACAGTTATGATTAAGTTTAGTCCAACTTACGTTATAGGGAATAGATGGTGTTTTCACACAAAATATAAAGTTAGTGACATATTTCCTGAACCAACCAAGAACCATTTCCTTATACAGGAGCTTATAAAGATGAAATTAATTGGATAAAATTAAAAAGAGTATAATGTAAGTACAGCCCTGTCTTAGGTTTGTTAATTATTAAACATAAAAAAGGCTGAATAGATGACGTATTCTATTAAACAATATGCTAGACTTGTTTCGCACCACTTAGCTTAAACAGTTGGTGGAATAGTCATTAATTTTCATGTAATTCATCAATGCTTTGCCTTTAAAAAATTGATTACGTGCTTAAATAAACAATAAATCTATGTCACGATCACACACTGTATAAAAATGTTAATTCTCCTCAATAAAGATACACTCAGATGCAACTCTTTTGAGTCTATGTCTGTTTGTCACTTCGCCAACTCCTTTGCCCACCTATCCCGAGATCCCTGTCCCATCGGTCCCAGTGCTCCAGCCGAGCTGGTCCGTTGCAATGCTTATCCCTTGACAACCCCTCTTGACACTCTTTCACTCTATACCTCTCTAGCCATTGGAAACTTTCTTATCTGACAGGAAAATAAACTCGGTGAGACAGGGGAGATTGAAACTCTGTGAGCCACCCTGAACCCTATGGTCTACCCGAGACTGTTTCCCTCTGCAGTCAGCGACCATACAGATTCTGGATGTCATGAAGTGACTGAGGGGTCTGTGGCTTGGTCTTACATACTGGATTTTGGCTCTTAAACTGACCCCACAGAGATTGTGAATGGTTGGCTCCCTTGATCCAGGGACTCCAAACCAAAGCTTGCATGCTCCCTTCTTCCTTCCTTTCCTCCTTTCCTCCCTCCATCGTTTCCTCCTCTCTTTCTCTTTCCTCTCTTTGTGTCACTCCTAAGCCTTGAACTCAGAGCATGGGTGATGTCCCTGAGCCTTTTTACTCAAAGCCAACAGTCTATGGCTTGAGCCACTCATCCACTTCTGACGTTTTCTTTTTGGTAGTTACTAGGCGATAAGAGTCTTACAAGCTTTCCTGCCTGGGCCTTAAGCCTCAATCCTCCCATCTCAGCCTCCTAAGTAGCTAGGATGACAGGTGTGAAGCACCGGCATCCAACTCAAACCAAGATTTCTTCATGTGCTGTGGAACCAGCACTGGAACCTTTCATTGTCTATGCCGCCCCCTTCCCTTCCGGCCCTGGCACACACTGTAACAGTTTGTTGTATAAATAAATGAGCATCTGCCTACAACAATACTACAGAAAAGTCCCATTCAATTCAGGTAAGCATCCTTGGTGGGGGCAAAGCCTGATGTAGCTTTCTCACTGTTCTCTCTCCTTTCCTACCCTCCTGGTGCCACCCACTTAACTGTTTTGTTTCCAAGGATGTGAGCCATGATGTACTCACTGGATTCCGGGGTCTCTGGGATGCCTATCTTCTCAAAGATCTCTATCCAGCCACTGACCAGCTCTGTGGAACTCAATTCCCTACTCTGGTGTGAACAAGGTTGCTGGGAAGTGAATGCCCGGCTCAAGAGCCCTCTTCTCCACTCCCTGGGGCCAGAAAGGATGGTTCACCATATCCGGCCCCCAAATTTCATGTTGCAGAGAAAGGATCCTTGAGGCATCCCGGGTCTCTGAATCTCCCAGAGTCCAGTACAGGTTTTGGGAATTGTCTCTGTTCACAGCTGGCAGGTTGCTGCGGATGGTGAGGTCACAGTCTGTGCTCCCCATGACATCCTCAAGTGTAGTGGTCACCCTAGAGAGAGCCGGAGGAGAATCAGCAGCTGCTGGAGAAAGGCAGTCAAGGCATGACCTTCATAGCAGGAGACCATCTGGCTTGGGAACTCTGCTTGTGCCACTTTGAACGTCATTGTTTGGTGGCTGAAATGGTACATCTAATTTGACCAATCCAGAATCCCAGGCATTAGTAGAAATTGCCAGCTTCAAGAAAAAAAAAACCCTGGAAAATCTGGTATTTCACTTGTCCCAATCAAACTTAAAGGGTTCCAAAGTCAGTGGTCCCCTTTTCCTTGCAGACAGCCTACAGCAGGTTACAGAAAATGGCATTCAGAGAGCCCTAGCTAACTGCCATGTCCTGATCCCAAGCAGGCTCCAGCATTGGGAACACACTTGCTTATCATTGCCCAGCTGGAAACAGCCCAGGAGGGCACAGATTGGAGTCTGCAGAACTCCAGGGAGGACTGCGCACCAGTGCACTGCCCCGGGAGGGTATTCACACCACCATTGGGTGCCCGGAGCCCCCTTCCCTGATGCCCACAGACACTGCCAATGCCTGGGTAAGATTCCCCTCTCATTCTCGGTCACGGTGAACCATCTGCCATGTCACACCGTTTGACACTTCCCAACCCTCCTAGCTTCACAGCCACTGCCCTACTCCCCCCCCATCTCATTCCCTATTTATGTTTGGCAGACACATTCCCAACTTTGAATGAGCTCCAATTATACACACCAGAGCATATTGTCTGGTTGGAACAGTGCAGCTGTGGTCACAGTAGCCTCATGAGCCTTCTGGCTGAAGACAGAAGGGCAGGTGTCCACTCTAGTCTGCAGTTCACACAGGCCTCCTAAGGGAGACCAACACAGGTCCAGCAGCTACTGTGGGCTGCAGGAAAGGGGAAGAAAGAGGTGGAAAGGAACATCTACTGAAACCTTCCCTAAAGGAGCCATGAAACCGTGAAAGAGAATACAAAAATTGTGGCTGGGCTCATACTGGACATTAGTGATTAAAGAACAACAAATAAAATGCTCTTGCTCTTTTTAGACACAGTGACAAATATATTTTCATTGTTCTCATCTCCCTGCTATCCCAACACACACACAGAGAGAGAGATAGAGAGAGAGAGAGAGAGAGAGAGAGAGAGAGAGAGAGAGAGAGAGAGAGAGAGAGAGAGAGAGAGAGAGAGAGAAACACAAACACACAAAAATCCAAACCAGTGACAGAAGACTTATCCATGAATTTGACAACTGATTATTCACCTGAGCACAGACAGGCTGTACCTTGAGAAAGATGATTCTCTCTCTCTCTCTCTCTCTCTCTCTCTCTCTCTCTCTCTCTCTCTCTCTCTCTCTCTCTCTCTCTCTCTCTCTCTCTCTCTCTCTCTCTCTCTCTCTCTCTCTCTCTCTCTCTCTCTCTCTCTCTCTCTCTCTCTCTCTCTTCTCTCTGTCTCTCTCTGTGTCTTTCTCTGTCTCTGTCTCTTTCTCTCTGTCTCTCTGTCTCTCTGTCTCTCTGTCTTTCTCTTTCACTCACACACATAAGCATACAGACTCAGAGCAGTGCCTCTCCTGAGTTTGTTGGTTTCTCATCTGGGCATGTACCAGCTCGAGCACGGGGGTTCCCTTGTCAGAACCAGGGGCTCCCACCCAAGGGGAACAATGCTCTAATAATGCAGAACCACCCTGCCTCCCCCTTTTTCTAGGGCCAGACCCTTCCCCTTGGCAACAACCAGCCTTGAATCCCCATTCACCAAAACCCTAGGACGCTGGGTGAAGGAGTCTGGAGACAGGTGGCTCCTCAGAGCCTGGACAGAAAACAAAGTAGGGGGTCATAGTGCCTCCAGAGACGTGTCTGACCTGGGGTGGGGTCGTTGTTGGGGACTTTGTTGGGGTCCTAAAGGCTATATATATGGATGGACTCCCTACTTCCAGCCTAGATACTTCTGGGTGACTTGGCAGATTCTTGGGTAGGACAAGGAGACCAGATGGCCTGGGAACACTAGCAGAGGTTGGCAGAGCTGGGAAATGTGATCACCCAGTCAGAACTGTTGAAAACTGGGGTTGTCAGACCCCCCCAGGTTTGGGGGTACAAGCCAGGTGTATGTTTGTCAGAGGGGGTGTGTTTCTCTGCCAAATACCCACCTTCTATCTGACCCCAGTGCCCTCACCTCTCTAGTGAGCTCTTCTGGGAATGTCCTCAGGTGAAAGGGTGACTGAGCACAGAAGACAAATGTTCACACATCAAGGGGGCCTATGTTCTGCATCTAACACCCCCTCCCAGTGAAAAGGAAAAGACCTTAGAAGGCAGGTGTGGAGGTGCTGCTTCCCACCTCTGACTAAAGCCACCAGGTTCCCAGCAGGGAAGGGTGCAGATGCATGGCTATGTGGCTCCCACTGCTCCAGGCCAGGGGTTCTGTGGTGCCCCCTCCCCACCCATCCCTGCAGCTCCCCTTTTCCTGGAACACTGGCCACTAGGGATGAGGGTGGGATCCCTGGGTAGACACCCACATCCACCCCCCACCCCTGGAGTGCATTTGTGGCAGAGCCAGGGTGGACTGTGGGGCACAGGGGATGTCCAGGGGGGGATGGAGAGGGGAGGTGAGAGGAACGGTTCCTGGTCCTCACGGGTAGGGGAAGGGTAGAGTAGGGGGGTTGCAGGGTGCAGGGGTCGTGGGGTGCAGGCATGCAGGGCGGCCATTCACATGTGCTGCTGGGAGAAGCTGCAACTCCGGGTGCGTGCCCCGAGTCTGAGGACCACAGGCCTGGACCAAGTCAAGGCCACAAGCCATCCAGGGGCACACCATCTCCCCTAGGTGCCTGCAAGAGGCTCCGAGTTTTGGTGCTGTCAGCTCCATGTTTGAAACATGGTGCTGCTGGGAGGAGGAGGAGGCATCTGCAGGCACGTGGTGGGGCTGTGTGCAGCCTCTGCTCCTTCTCCTCAGCCACCACCGCCGCCTCAGTGGCCTCCTGCCCTGTGAAGGTGGCTTCCGCCACCGTCTATGCCTCCACCTCAGTAACCTCTGCTCTGCTGTGCTCCCTGCCGCCATGGCTGCCGCGACTCTGAGGGGCTGCGCCCAGCGAAGTGCCTGCCATGCAGGCTCAGCATCCCACGCTATGATCTGGGCGGCCACCACCACTGAAGCCGTTTCCACTGGTGCTTGTGCTCATGCTAACTCTTTTTTCTGCTCTCTCTTGGCCCCACAATCCTCTCCTGGGCCACCCCATCCCTGTTGCACACATGACCCTGAACCCTTGGGTCCCTGGCCATTGCTGCCACCAAAGTGGGCACCTGGGCTCGGCCCCCTCCTCCCCTGGGCCCCGTCCCCCACCCACAGTCACAGCCCTGACTGGGCCCTGAGGCTTCCTCCTCCACTCCACTCACCAAGCAGTTGCATGGTGACACTCATGCATGTATGTGTGTTTGTGTTTGTGTGTGTGTGATTGTTGGGGATAACTACCTCTCAAGGACTCATAACATAGCACCCACTGGGATGACTCAGCACACAACGCACTTCCAAAAACAGCTCAAAGCACCCTGTGTAAAGGACTCAGCACACAGCTCCCTTTGAAGGACTCAACATGCAGTACGCTGGGTAGAGTACTCAGCACACAGCACCTTTTGAAGGAGGGAGTCCATAGCCCGCAGTGTAAAGGACTCAGTGCATGGCATACTTTGAAAAACTCAGCATGTAGCACTGTTTCCCAGGGACATCATGTTAAGACTCCACACATCACACCATGTTAAGACTCCACACAGCAACCTTTGAAGGGCTGAGTATGAAGCACCCTGTGTAAAACACCCAGTGCACAGCACCCTTCAAAAACTCAGCACATGGACTGGGAAGGTGGCTCAGTGGTAGAGTACTTGCCTTGCTTTCAGGTGGCACTGGGTTCGATTCCCCAGCACCACATAAGCAAAAAGGAAAAAAGCCAGAAGTGGCACTGTGGCTCAAGTGGTAGAGTGCTAGCCTTGAGCTGAAGAGCTGAGGGAGAGCGCCCAGGCCCAGAGTTCAGGCCCAATGACCGGACCCCAAAAAAACAAACAAAAAAAAAAACTCAGCACATAGAACAATTTTGAGGGCCTCAACACATACCAAACTGTGGAAGAACTCAGCACACAGCAACATTTGAAGGACAGTACAGAGTACCCTGTGTAAAGGACTCAGCACACTGCACTCAAAAAGCTCAACTCATCCCTCTCTTCTCAAGGGCTCAGCACATAGCACGACCCTTTGGAATGAATTAGCATACCACACATTTTGAAGGACTCAGCTTACAGTATGTTGTGTGATGGACTCAGCACACAGCACCCTTTGAAAAACCCAGGACAGCCCACTCTTCTCAGGGACTCAGCACATAGCACCCTTTGGGATGATTCAGCAAACAGCACCATTTTGGGGACTCAGCACAAAACCCCCATGCGGGAAGGACCCAGAAATTGTGCCTTTTGAAGGACTCACCACAAAGCTGTATGTCACAAGTTCAGCTGTCATTAGAATTAAGGTGCTTTCTTCAGTATCACCATTCTTAAACACTTCACAAATCCTACTAGTTCACATTTAGCCAACCTGTGTTTTATGGGGAAAGTTCAGCTGGGAGGCTTGAACTCAAAGCTTGGGGGCCCTGTCCCTGAGCTCTCTGGTTCAATGCTAGAGCTCTACCACTTGGAGGCACAGCTCCCATTTTGTTTTGTGGGGTTGTTCTTTGACAGGTCGTATGGTGATAAGTAAGGCCAAGTTGGGGTATCTGTGGGCAAAGGTTCTTAGCTCAGCCTGGAGCTGACCTCTCCCTTCTTTGTGTCCCTGGTAAGCAGGGCCTCCTGGAGCTCTCTTGGCCTAGGGTGGAACAGACCTGCTCTGGCATCAGCAATCAGGGTGAGCAAAAGTCAGCTTGGCCCTGGTCACTTCCCCAAATTGAACTCTTGAGGATGATGGCATGGGGCCGCATGTTCTGCGTCTGGCCACCAGGGAGCAGGAGTCGCCCACCATAGAGATTGTACTTGCGAGTTGTGTTTACTCTTGCTTCCCTGGGGCCCCCATCATGCTTCAACCACCCTGGACAGGAAAGTCCTTGAGACTCTTACCTACAGTTAACCATCGAAAAGCAAATGGAGCTGTGGCTCAAGGGGCTGAGCACTAGCCTTGAGCAAGAAAACTCAGGGATAGAGCCTAGGCCCTGAGTTCACACACACACACACACACTCACACACACACACACACACACACACACACACACACACACACACACACACACACACACACACACACACACACACACCACATGCATACAAAATCAGAAATTCCTACACTACAATCTTTGGGTATTCTCTACTTTTTCCCCACTAAGCCTGGTGGCTGCTGGCCTAGGTCTTTGATGCATATACCACCTGACATCTTTAATTTTTGGGAAACAGAATTGCTAGGAGGTCAGCCTTCCCCCATCCCAGCTCCTTGAGTGGGTCATGTTCTATCCAGGCCCTTTGGGGCTCATTTACAGACTTGCCAAGATGCCTCAAAAGGCATCATATACTGGGCACTGGTGGCTCATGCCTGGCATCATTGCTATTCAGGAAGCTGAGATCTGGTGGATCATGGTGCCAAGCGAGTCTGGGCAGGACAATGTATGAGTCTCTTATCCTTGATGAACAGTCAGAAAACAAAAGTGGTCCTGTGGCTCAAGTGGTAGAGTGCCAGCCTTGAGAAAAAGAGCTCAGGGACAGCGCTCACGGCCAACAACAACAAGGAGAGGCATTGCATGTTGGCTTTGGGATTGGCATGGGCCAAATATAATTGGAATTTTCAAGTGCTCCAAGACAAAACAGTACCTGCTTTAGTCCCGTGCTCCTCCATCTCGTCTCACCCCTTGGCCTTGTCCATGCTTTGTGTCAGCATGGCTCTGGCTTGATAGGAGGGCTCCAAGCAAGGTCCCACAGCAATCATCCCTCCTCCTTCTGCCCTCCTCACCCTGCTGCTTCTGCTCTTTGCCATAGACTGTCTTCCTGTAATCCATGCATGAGGTCATCACCGCCAACATAGTGGTGAGTGGTGGGTCTGGCCTAACTCGGGGCAGTCAGAGGTGGAAGTGGGTCTGGGACTAGGAGCTTCCACCCTGGATGTGGGCTGAGGCCAGGGCTGACATTTAGTTCATCCTGAGCCTTGCAGTGGTGGGGAGACAGTGTAGACTCCACATTGAATCAGGTAAGATCAGAATCTGGAGGACCACGTGTGGGAGAGGATGTAGGACTCAGGGCGCCACTGTTGTTGGTACTCTCTCAGGACTCCCTTCTCCCTTTCTCATCCCTCAATGTTCGAAGAGAAATTTCAACTAAGGTTTTGGGAAGAGGGGGCGGGGGAGTATTTTGTTGTGAACCAGACTTGTGCTTCATGTTCATCCTAGCCCTATTTATCTGAGGAATGGCCATATGGGTTTGGGGGGGGATCATCTTAGCTGAACATGTGGCTCAGTGGTAGAGTGGTCGCCGACCATGCCTGAAGCCCTGGGTTCGATTCCACACAGAAAATGTTGGAAGGAGAGGTGGGGCTCAACTGGTAGAAGGCCAGCATTGATCAAAAAAGAGCTCAGGGACAGTGGCCAGGGCCTGAGTTCAAGCCCCAGGACTAGAAGAACAAATCTTTGTTGGACGGGTTTTTTTTGCTTTGTAAATAATTTATTATTTGTGATCAGCATAACATGGGCCTCTTTCCTGGCCACCAATGGGCCATTAGATGTCCCTTGATTTTGGGCCAAGTCCCAGCAGCCTATGCCCTACCCGACCCCCAGTTTAACTTCCCGTCACCTGGCAGATGGAGTCCTGAGAGAAGGGCACCTGGCCACTTACTTCTGGTGGCTGCCAAGGCTTTTGAGAGTCAGTAGGTCACATAGAGAGTCATCATCTGCATCAGTCTACAGAAGAAAGTGAGGGAGCACTCCTCACCTGAGCCTGGGAGCTGTGGGTGGATCTGGATGTGGGGCAACTTTGGCAGGATATGCTTCTTGGGGGAGTCCACTATGGGTTCGGGAACCCTGACCTCTCCTCTGGCAGTTTCCATGCTGTCTTCAAGTTGCAATTCTTCAAAACCTTTCTGCTCCTCCCTCATTTCACCAACCACCGACCCTGAGGCATCTGAAGCAGTGTTGGTGGTTGGGGGCTCAGCCTGTGCTGGCATCTGGAGACTGCTGTCTGTGCCTTCCCCTGCTGGGAGCAACTGCAGCTCCTGCAGCACTCTCCTCTTCTCCATCTTCTCCCGGGACAGCCAGTGCAAGCACTCGGCTTTCTCCCAGCACAGCTCATGCAGGACCAACATCTGCTCTTTACACACCAAAAGGGACTCTTCGATGGTTCAGATGTGTGCTGATAGCTGGCTGTATCCATGGTGGAGCTCACTTGCTGGACTCTGGAAGTCCACCTCATCAGGCAGGTCATGGATGAAGCAGATTTTCTTCTTAGATACCCATATGTCCCGCTTCCCATCCCCACACATATTGTGGTGACAGCTCATGGGGGAGAGGGCCTGTGGCTCCAGCTTAGTCTGGCACTGAGCCTCCTGGTGGCCCGGGTGCCTACAGCGGGCCTGCTGCTCCTGTGGAAGGATTTTCCCCCTGTGGATCTCAGCCTCCAAGTGTGCTAACAGACCCTAGTCATCTATAAGATAGCATGGAATGTGGGCGTGGCAATAATTCTTGTATCCCATTG
Organism: Dipodomys merriami; assembly: GCF_024711535.1. Taxonomy (NCBI): domain Eukaryota; kingdom Metazoa; phylum Chordata; class Mammalia; order Rodentia; family Heteromyidae; genus Dipodomys; species Dipodomys merriami. The sequence goes on from NW_027202756.1 coordinate 83,367, forward strand.
GTCAGAAAGAACCATGAAATAATGGGGGTGTGGTTGGAATCCTGTGATGCACCCAGAATGGGCGGAGTCAAGATGACAGTGGCCCTCTAGCCCCTTTCCCAGGGAACTCTGTCCAATTGAGTTGGGGACAAAAGGGTGACATGTATAGCTGGATGGCTGCACAGATTGTTGTGTATGTCTGTTTCTTGCCAGTCCCGGACCTTGAACTCAGGATCTGGGCACAGTCCATGAGCTGCTTTTGGTCAAGGCTAGCCCTCTGCCACTGGAGCCATACGGATCTACTTCTGGCTTTGTTGGCACTGAAGTTAGACAGGGGTCTCAAGGACTTTTCTGCTTAGGGTGACTTTGACCATGATCCTCCTATCACAGCCTTGTAAGTATCAAGGAGGACTGCTGAGAGCCACTGGTACCTGCCTAATCACTGGTCTTGCTGATGTTCTTGGACAGACCGGTGAGTTCCCTATCCTCAGGTTGAAGTGGTGGGAGCTGGAGCCCACAGTTTGAATCCTGGTCCTGCCACCTCCAAATGGCAGGTGGGAGATCCTAAGAAACTCATTCCTATCCATATGAATACCAATGGAATGTGATGTATGTCATGATTGAATGGGCAGTTCTTGAATGATTCTAGGATAAAATTATACACAATTATTTTATAGGACACTGATTGATTTTAATTAATACTTGATGAAGATTTAAACAATCACATTCATTAAATGGGGGCATAATGAATTACCTAAGTATTGGGTGTCACATAGTATAGAGATGCCATTTTTTCTGCCCGGACTTTCTTTACTTAATTGCTATATAGAATTTTCTGAATGTACTTTGGAATATGCAACAAGGATATATTATAGCTGACCTGAAAATCAATTATTCAAACAGTTTTTTAAATAAAAAATGACTATAGCAAAATAAAGAGGTAAATCCAAATTATGTGCATTTAAAGATAATGCTAGGTTAGTCCTCTTCTCACATTCCTCATTCCCTTGAGAATAATACACATTGTAAGGAAATGCTTAGAAAGTTTTGGAGAAATAGGTTGACTTTAAACTAGTGAGTTACTCTATGCTGAATCTTGTTTACTTTATATCTATAAATTCTCACCTTATCATTTTTCTTAGGTTTATACTCAGGTTTAATCTCCGATGGGTGACAAATAAAGATATAAACATTTTTTAACAGTGGCTAAATTTAGGCTGAGGAATCTAGGTACAACTATACTCATGCAGGTAAGCCTCATCAGTCATGAGACCACGATATCAAAATGTTAACCAATGCTTACTGGTGTCAGGCTTATGAGATTTTGTGTATTATAAACAGTGGTGGGATGGGAAGGTGGCTCAGTGGTAGAGCGCTTGCCTTGCATGCAAGAGGCCCTTGGTTTGATTGCTCAGCACCACATAAGCAAAAGGAAAAAAAGCCGGGAGTGGTGCTGTGGCTCAAGTGGTAGAGCCTTAGCCTTGAGCTGAAGAGCTGAGAGATAGCACCCAGGCCAAGAGTTCAGGCCCCACGACTGGACCCCCCCAAAAAATAAATAAATAAAACAGTGGTAATTAGATTTGTTTTGTAATCAACATCATTTCTTGGGTTAGGAACTGAAGTTAGACATTATACTCAGAACTAAATTGAAGGAGGAATCCAAAATTAGTCACCAAGATATACATAATTAACACAGTATTTTAAAAATGCAAGCTAAAGGAAATAATTTATGAAAAAATCAACATTTACAATAAATACAGAATCAGCATAACTGGTATTTCTTTTATCCCAGTTGCAATATGGCTTGCATGATGACTTTTCTGATTATATGTTTAGTTAGGTCTTGATATTTATTTGAAATTCTGTTCTTTCATATAATCATTTGTCAGATCAAAGAGGAAATTAATTCCATGCCAGAGTCAACATTCATAATAATGTTACAGTTGTATCCTGCTATTTTGCCAAAGTTTCAAATCACTTTGAGTATCTTGGATCTTTTTTGGATCTAACTAAATAGGTATGCAATTTTGTCTGTACTAGAAAGATTTTGACCACCACTTATTAAAATAGTATTTTCCAGAAACTACTTCTCTCTTTTCATGAGATTTTTAATGTCATTTATATCATGGGTTGATGTTTTCCTTTAATTAACCCCCATTCAGTCTTCTACAAAGTGTAATTTGGAGTAGTTTAAAATTATGTACACTCAGGTACACTGCTCAGATTCTATTATTTGCATATTTTGTTCTTGTTAAATCAGTAGGATTTAAGTCTCAATATGGATACTATTGGACTTATTGGTTGCATTTCTGAATTTTTTAAGTATGTGATGATTTTTATTTTATTCTTTTAAATATGTGCAGCTCTCACTCCACATACAGTCACATTTGTTTTAAACAATTTGATCCATTCACGTGATTTGCTATATTAGGTTCATCTAGATGAATTTAATTACAAATGAACACAACTGTACTTCTGAGACAGTTATCTTTATGGAGCTACTCAAGGATAACATGTATTTGAGGATTTTGTGATTCAAAACAACCAGACACAACATGTTTTTGTTCCTGGGGGAGTTCTACTTTGTTGGTTGTTTTTCCAGGTGTGGTGACTTCAACATATGTGTGCATTTTATTTCAATTGTTATATATTTTGTTTCATATAACAGAAAGCACATAAATAATCAGTGATTTAGAACTTTTCCAAATAGATTTCTAAGAGAGATACTTGAAGTTTTGTGACATCTGGTACCGGGTAGGTCTTGTTAGTGGAAGGGGTAGCAGAATAACAGAGACATTCTTTGACATGATTGGAATTCTTCCTCCTCTTGCCTCACTATTTCCAATAGTATTCCTTCAAACCTTTAGTGGAAAGAAAATAATTTTGTCTGTATGAACTCATGAATTTTGCATTAATTAGGACACACTACACTTTTACACTTTCCTTCTTTTAAAATCACAGATGCAAATTTATAATGCTAAAATACCATCTAATAATTTATATGAAATGGTCCAAACTATTTTTGCTTCACACTATATGTAATATAGAGTGTAATAATAGTGAGTAATAGTATGTAATAATTGACTTTGGGGAAAGTCAATTACAAGGGATTTTGTGAGATACTGAGCAATAGTAAAAATTATGTTTGTTTCTATTAAAAACTTTACAGTTACATCCAAAAATAACTCATAGTTATAAACTAATGCTAAAAAGTAAGATTGTTTATTGGAAAAAGCCAGAAGTTTCAATAAGCTTGCTTTTTACAAATTGACTTGGATCTAGGCTTTGGTGGCTCATGCCTGTAATCCTAGCTACTCAGGAGTCTGAGATTGAGGATGGTGGTTCAAAACCAGCCTGGGCAGAAAAGTCTGTAAGACTCTTATCTCCAATAACCCACTTGAAAAGTAGAAACAGCAATGTAGCTCAAGTGATTCAGTGGAATCAATGAGCTGAAGAGCTGCGAGATATCGCCAAGGCCCAGAGTTCAAGCCAACAACAACAACACAAAAAATTGACATGGATTTTTACTTTATTATTTCATGATTTTTATTGTGAAAATACATATAGAGGGGTTACAAGTACATGAGAAAGGTAACGATTACATTTCTTATCAAGCATTGTTGCCCCCTACTTTTTTTCCCTTTCCCATCCCTTCCCATCCCCTCCCACCCAAAACCAACCCATGCACCAAACAATGGGTCCACTTGTATCCCTATTTAAAGAATTTGTTTTTCCCTTCTCCTCCACAAATTATACCAACATCAAATACAGTCAAAACGGGTTATAACATGGGGGAGGGACATACAAAGCAACAAATAAATCATCTTATAAATAAGCTAGAAACAATACCAAGACAAAAAAAAACATTTTTGTCCTTATCTTGGGGTTCATTTCACCTAACATCAACTTATCTGACCGTTTTTGCTTGTCTCACAAATATACTAGTTATTGCAAATAAGGGAAACCGTGGGACCTATACTTCTTGGGCCTGGCTTACTTCACTTAATATAATTTTTTCCAAGGCCTTCCATTTCCTAACAAATGGGGCAATTTCATTCTTTCTGATGGAGGCCTAGAATTCCATTGTGTAAGTATACCACATTTTCTTGATCCATTCATCTACTGAGGGGCATCTGGGTTGGTTCCATATCTTAGCTATAGTAAATAAGGCTGTAATAAACATAGTTGTGCTGGTAAGCTTTAGTATCATCATGCTTGTGATCATTTGGGTAAATGCCCAAAAGTGGGATTGCTGGATCATAGGAGAGCGCTATGTGAAGTCTTTTAGGGAACCTCCATACTGCTTTCCAAAGTGGTTGAACAAATTTACACTCCCATCAACAATGCAGTAAGGTTCCCTTCTGTCCACATCCCCTCCAGCTTCTGATGTTATTAGAGTTCTTGATTATAGCCATTCTAACTGGGGTGAGGTGGTATCTCAATATTGTTTAGATTTGCATTTCTTTTATGGTTAGGGAAGTTGAGTATTTCTTCATGTGTCTATTGACCATCCTTCTTTCCTCTTCAGAGAAGTTTCTCTTTAAGTCCCACTTATTTATTGGGAAGTTGTTTGAGGATTTGTTGTTAGATTTACTTTTGTGAATTCCTGGTACATTTTAGATATGAAACCCTTGTTCGTTGTATGGCTAGTGAAGATCTTCTCCCAATCCGTGGGCTTTCTATTGATCTTGCTAGATTTACCCTTCGCCATGCAGAAGCTCTGCAATTTCATGCAATCCCAATTGTCCAACCTTTCTTTGATTTGTTGTGTTTCTGGGTCTCTATTAAGAAAATTTTGACCTGTGACAAGGAGACCTAAGTTGTCTGCTGTGACTCCAGGTCTTTGAACCATTTGGAGTTGATTCTGGTGCAGGGTGATATATAAGCATTTAACTTTATTTTTCTATGAGTGATTAACCTATTGTTCCAGCCACTTATTGAGGAGGCTTCCTTTCTTCCATTCTATTTTTTTAGCTCCCTTATCGAAAATTAGATGGCTATATGTCTGTGGGTTAATTTCTGGGTTTTCACTTCTATTCCATTGGTCCTGAGATCAGTTCTGGTACCAATACCAAGCTGTTTTGATTATTATGGCTCTGTAGTAGAGTTTGAAATTTGGTATTGATATTCCTCCAGCACTATTCTATTAAGGAATGTTTTTGTTGTTCGAGGTCTTTTATTGTTCCATATGAATTTTTGGATTGCCTCTTCTATTTTCTTGAAGAATGAGGTTGGAATACTCATAAGTATCACATTGAATTTGTACATAGCCTAGGGAAGTGTTGCCACTTTCATGATGATGATCTTTCCAATCCAGGGATGTTTTTCCACTTTCTAAGTTCTGTTTTGATTTCCTTTTTTAGGTTTTTAAGTTTTCATCATAAAGATTTTTACATCTTTAGTTAAACTAACTCCTAGTCATTTTATTTTTTGTGGGGCTATTACGAATGGAGTTGTTTTCCTTATTTCAGCCACACTATTCTCATTGTTGGCGTATAGTAAAGCCATTGATTTTTGAGGGTTAACATTATACTCTGCTATTCTGCCAAAGTTTTCAATGAGCATGAGGGATTTGGGAGTGGATTCTGTGGGAATCTTTAAATATAAGATCATATCATCTGGAAAGAGGGAGAGTTTTACATGATCTTTACCTATTTGGATCCTTTAATGATGGCCTCTTGTCTTATTGCTGTAGCTAGGTATTCTAATACTAAATTGAAAAGAAGTGGAGAGATTGGACATCCTTGTTTCGTTCCTAAGAGGAAATGGCTTTAGTTTTTCACCATTAAGTATAATGCTGGCTGTAGGTTTGTCATATACAGCCTTTATTGTTTTGAGGAATGTTCCCTGGATTCCTAATTTTTCCAGAACCTTCATCATAAAGGGGTTTTGGAACTTGTCAAATGTTTTTTTTCTGCATTTATTGAGATAATCATGTGGTTCTTATCCTTGCTTTTGTTGATGTGATGAATTGTATTAATTGATTTGCATATATTTAACCAGCTTTGCAACCTTGAAATGAATCCTGTTTGATCTTGTTGTATGATTTTTTGGATGAATTGAAGTCGGTAGGCCAAAATTTTGTTGAGAAGTCTTGCATCAATGTTCATCAAAGAAATGGGTCTGTAGTTCTGTTTCTTTGATGAGTCCCTGCCTGGTTTTGGGATGAGGGTTATGATGTCTTCATAGAATGAGTTCAGTAGTGCACTTTCTCTTTCAATTTCATTGAAAAGTTGGAGGAGTATTGGTGTGAGCTCTGCTTTGAAGTCCTTGTAGAATTTCACTGTAAATCCATCTGGTCAAGGGTTTTTCTTAGATGAGAGTACTCTTATTGATGTTTCTATTTCAATGCTTGATATGGGTCTGTTAAGTTGGTTTAACTCATTTTGGTTTAGTTTTGTCATGTCAATATTTGCTAGGAAAAGGTCTATTTCTACCATATTCTCAAACTTATTAGCAAAAGCTTTGAGAAGTATTCCCTTATAATGTTCTGGATCTTGGTTGTTTTTGTGGTGATGTTTCCATTCTCATATCTGAGTTTGTTTATTTCCTTGTGTGCTCTTCTTCTTCTGATAAGATTTGCTAAGGGTCTGTCAATTTTTGTTAACTTTTTGAAGAACCAACTCTTTGTTTTGTTGATTCTTTCTAGGTTTTTTTGGATTCTAATTAGTTTAATTCTGATTTAAATTTAATTATTTTTTCCCATCTACTGGATTGGTGTTTATTTTGTTGCTCTTTTTCATGAAGGTTCAGATGTCTAATTAAATTGTTGTTTTCAGATCTCTCTAATTTGTTGATGTAGAAACTCAGAGGAACAAAATTGCCTATGAGAACTGCATTTCCTGTGTCCCAGAGAAGCTGGTAATTTATGTGTTCATTTTTGTTGAATATCACGAACATATGCATTTCCTTTCTAATCTCTTCTATGACGCATTGGTGCTTCAACAGTTTGTTGTTTAGCCTCCATGTGTTACAGGACTTTTCTTTGGTGGCTTTTAGTGTTGAGTTCTAATTTTATTCCCTTGGATGCCATTAATTGGCCTTTATTGTGGTCTTATTGGTTTTCTATGTGTAGGACATCTTTAAGTATCCATTGTTTGTGTGGAGAGCTCTGCAGTGATTCTAATTTTTTTCCCGTTGTAGTATAGCTGCTTCTTCATTTTTGCTGCATGCAGGATTGTTTCCTTATTATTCAGATCTATCATTTTTACTATAATGTGTCTAGAAGTGTTTCTCCTGGGGTCTTGCTTGTTGGGTGTTCTATAAGCTTCTGGAATGTAGTTAAGATGGTCGTTTTTGAGGTGGGGAAAATTTCCATTGATTATCTTGTTAAAAAGTTGTTGCATTCCCTTGCTCTGTAATTCCTCACCTTCTTCCACTCTGATTATGCGAAGGTTAAACTTCTTGGCATTATCTGCTTGCTCTTGAATTTCCCTTTGGTTTAATTTGAGTGATTTTTCCAAATCTGTCACTTTTTGGTCCAGTTGGTGTATTCTGTCTTATGTATCTGACAATCTACCTTCCATTTCATTAACTCTGTTGACAGTGGCTTCTATTGTGGTTTGCATGGAGGAAATGGATCCCTTTATGGATTCAGTGTTGGTTCTCAGAGTACTGATCTCAGTAGGTATTTCCTCTAATTTGGCGCTTATCTCACTTCTTACTGAGGTTTGTGCAGCTTCTATTTTTGCATCCAACTTTTGTTTGATATCCTGTATCTCTTTTGATAGTTCATCCTTGTGCTCTTTCAATTTCTGATCAATTTCTTGCTTTATTTCTTGAGTCATTGCCTCCAGCAACCCTTGGATGTAGCTTTTGTCTTCCATTCCTGCTTTGCTCCCACTGGGGCTCTCCCCTGTGTGGCTGCTGGCTTTTGAGGTGACCTTGCTGTCCTGGGTGGTGGTAAACCTTGTGATTTTTCTCTGTGATTTTCGCATGGGGGTTCAGGAGACTACTCTTCAATTTTGTTTTGGTGTGTCTGTCTTTGCTTGGTTGCTGATTCTGTATTGGTAGAGAGAGTCTGTGCCTGATCTGGGTTCTGTTGGGAGCCTATTTCCAGCTGCTATTCTGACCTACTTAGGATTCTCAGCTCTCTGCTGTAGATTGCTGGCAATTCCCGCCTTTGGAAGGGTTGAGCAGCCTAGACTGCTTGTGTTTGCTCCTACGGGTGCTCTTGTGAAGATCAGATGCTCTGGATGCACTCTCCCAAATACTGGAGTCTGCTATGGGCTCCTGATACGTTTTTGTTTGTTTGTTTGTTTGTTTGGGGCTGGTTGTGGGCTTGAACTCTAGGTTTGGGTGCTGTCCCTCAGCTCTTCAGCTCAAGGCTGGCACCCTACCATTTGAGCCACAGCACCACTTCTGAACCTTTTGCTTTTGTGATGCTGAGGAATCAGATCCAGGGCCTCATACATCCAAGACTATCACTCTATTGCTGAGCCGCCTTAACAGTCTGAGCTCCTGCTTACTATCAGGTGCTGGCAGCCTGTGTTGCCCAATTCCCAGCCTAGGGTATATGGGTGGAGTTTTGGTGGGGTTTGGGCTTCTCTTGTCCTGGGCCTCCAGGTCTTTTGTTGTCACAGGCGTGCTTTCCGGGAGTGCTGTTTCCTGATTTTCTCCCCTCTGTTGAGGTGTATGCTCAGCTTTTTACTTCAGTTGGGAGTAGTTGGTTGTGTTGTTCAGGTGCCAGATCCCCGGGCCTGGTTCCGGCCCCAGCCTGGAGCATGCTCCTTAGGCCTGTGCTGATGTGTATACCACCTAGGCAGCCTGGAGGACACAGTTCAAATTTCTTCTACTGCTATATTGGGCATTTAAGCTCCCTTCCAGGGGCACTCTTTCTCTGGCCTGGCCATAGGAATGTGCTCCATGGGCTGGTGCAGCTCTCAAACAGTTCCCAATTTTAGTGGGTCCTGTGGTTCGGGTGTTGGTGTAGGGAGTCTAGGTCAGGGTCTGGGGATTCCCTCCAGCTCTGGTCTACCTTGAAGGATGCACTGTCCCCTGTGGGGTACTCACCCTGGAGCTGGTTGTTTCTGTGTGGTGTAGGTCATCAGTTGTTGTTGCAATCCTAGTTCAGTTGGGGTGGTTGCGGGCTGGGCTGGGCGGTGGTGGCTCTGTGTGATTCTTTTCTGTCTCTGCCTCTATCGAAGCTGTTGGGGCCACAGTGTCCATGCTCAGGTGGCTTCTGCGTGGGTGATCTGCAAGCAGCACCCTGTGCTTCTGGGACCCGGGAGGCCCCTGCCGGGTTGTTGCGCTCAAGAACGTGCGGGTCTAGTGCTTCCGGCAGCTTCTGCGCGGTTGGTCTGCAGACAGGTTCCTTTGTCGTGCTGCCAGTGCCGGGCGGCTTTGGCAGGATGTAGCCTCTATGCTCGGGTGGAGAGTGAGGGGTGGGGGTGGGATCCTCTTAGAGACACCCGGCTGGTAGGTTTCTCTGTTCCTGGCGAACAGTTGTTCTGCAAAACGGTACCTCAGGCCGCTTCTGTGTGGGTGGTCTGCAAGCGGCCCCCTATGTCTCTGGGGCTCCGGCAGCCCCCGCTGGGCTGGCTGGCCGGCAGCTTGGCGCATTGCCATGCGGCCAGTAAAGGTTGGGAGAGGGGTCTTCACTCTTCTCTGTTCTGAAATTCTTCTTTTCCTCTCTTTCTTTTTTTCTTATTTTCCACCTCTGGTTTTTCTCTGAGTGTTCGTCTTTTTGTTGTTGTTGGTCTCTTGGGGAGATTAAGCGTTGGAACTCAACTCTCTTTTTGGTTGGGGAGATCTGTGGCGTTTCCCTACTGCCCCGTCACCATCTTGGTCCCCCCTCCTTATTTTACTTTTGAATGTAACGAATGTAGTATTTTTGTGTGTATTTTACTATTCTAGTATAACTTTATTTGCACCACTTACATACAATTTTTTTTAATTCTGAGATTTAAGAATGTGTTTTTTGGATAAGAGTTTTGTTGTACTTTTATTTCAGTTTGCCATTAGGCCTTATAAACGCATACAATAAAATCCATTCTTGCTAGTATCAAGTTCAATGATTTTGTAGACTAGAGACTCACGGATATATCATTATATATCATACAGTAATGTGGGTCAATTTGTTTATAACTGCTCCATAAAATAATTACTAATTGAGGAAGCAGCCACTTCATCTGGCATCCTGGTCCCTCTGATGAAGTAGGATCCTAGTGGCAGCCTGCCCAACTCAGATGCTTCTGGGCATCTCGCCTGATTCTGTGGGAGGATATCAGGGTGTACCTGCTGTTGGACTAGGGAAGCTGCTGCGTGAATGACACAGTGCCACTGACCCACATCTAGCACCCACCAGCCCCATGGGACTGGGCCCTAAGGATCAGCCCGTGATAGCACACACACACGGCAGGGCGGGGGAGCACCCACCTAGAAAGGAGTGCAGACAAAACAGAAGCCACTCTGGGGATCAGCTTGTACAGTATCATCCGTGGAGCAGTGGACGATTGTGCTCAATTGTGGGGAGAAGACAAGAAATACAGGCCCAGGTGGGGTGATGCTAACTTTTGTACTCAGGCTGGCAAGGAAACTTTCCTCCAGACACTCTCCTGCAGGCTCAGGGTGCCCTTCCATGCTCCTTGTCCTTGGATTATCAGCCAGGGACACTCATGTCCGGTACTCCTGGCTGCTCTTTTGGGGTTTGTTAATTTACACAGAGAGCCCCTGCCTCAGACAGCAGAGTTATATTCTGGGTTTTGTAAAACTTTCTGCATCTGAGCATTTCCCAGTGTTTGGTCTTTGTATTGTTTCTTATAAATGCTTTGTGACATTTGTGTTTAGGTGTTGAGGTGCAGGAGGAGCCAGATTATGAACATAGTTTCCTACAATACTTTCATCTAAAAATGAAAATATATTCTTTCTAAAAATGCCTATCAGGAAATGAATTTGAGAGAGGGAAAAGGCAGTTTTCTCATGAGATCAAAATATGCTAGTTTTATATGCATGTTTTATGCATTCAAAATACAACTAAGTAATTCACTATCTAGGAACAATTGTCCAGACCTAAGAGTTAGGTGTCTTGGGAGCTAGAGCCAGGGTTTTTGTGAGGTTTATCCAAAGGGAGGGAAGAAAGTTAAAATCCATAGATTACTTTGTAGAATAAAAGTGGTAATACCAAATGAGAATCACATAAATCCTCTCTGCTATTCGGGGTCTTTTATTCTTCCATATGAATTTTTGGATTGCTTCTTCTATTTCATTGAAAGTGAGATTGGAATATTGATAGATATCATATTGAATTTGGATATAGCCTTTGGCAGTATTGCCAATTTAATGATGTTACTCTTCCCAATCTAGGAGCGTGGGAGGTTTCCCACTTCCTTAGTTCTGCCTTAATTTTATTTTTCAGGTATTTAAAGTTTCCATCATAGAGGTCCTTCACCTCTTAACTTAACTCCTAGGTATTAGGGGGGGATATTAAAAAGGTATTGTGTTCCTATTTTCAGCCTCACTCTTATCGTTATTGGAATACAGGAAAGCCATTGAATTTTGAGGGTTAATTTTATATTCTGCTAGTTTGACAAAGTTTCTGATCAGCTCAAGTAACTTGGGAGTGGAGTCCATGTGGTTCTTTAAATACAAGATCATGTCATCTGCAAAGAGGGAGAGTTTTACTTCATCTTTCCCTATTTAGATCCCCTTTAAGTTTCCATCTTGTCTTATTGCCCCAGCTGGCATTCGAATACTAAGTTGAAGAGGAATGGAGAGAGAAGACATCCTTATCTCATTCCTGAATTTGTAAGAAATGATTTTAACTTTTTGCCATTAACTATAATGCTGGCTGTAGGTTTGTCAATCCTTAGCAGAAAGAACAGTGCTGGAGCAATATCAGTTCCAAATTTCAAACTCTACTAAAAAGCCATAGTAATAAGAACAAAGAGATAATGGCACAAGAACAAACCTGAGGACAAATGGAATAGGACTGAAGACTCAGAAATGAATCCACTGACCTATAGCCACTTAATCTTTGACAAGGGCTAAAAAACATAGAGTGGGAAAAGACAGCCTTCTCAGTAAATGGTGTTGGCAAAATTGGTTAAACACCTATTAAACTAAAACTAGATTCGTATATATCGCCCTGCACCAGAATCAACTGCAAATGGATAAAAGAACTCAAAATAAAAGCAGACACTGTGAAAACATTACACGAAGGAATAGGAGAAACTCTAGGGCTCTTTAGTGCAAGCCAAAATTTTCTTAATAGAGAACAAGAAACAAAACAAATCAAAGAAAAGTTGGGCAAATGGGATTGCATGAAACAGCAGAGCTTCTGCAAGGCAAAGGTAAAAGCTAACACGAACTGTAGACAGCCCACATACTGGGAGATCTTCATGAGTCATAAAATGGACAAGGTCTTATATCTAAAATATACTTAGGACACAAAAATTAAATTCTCAAAGAAACAACTGCCTGATAACTCAGTGGGCTAAAGACTTAAAGAAAGATTTCTCTGAAGAGGAAGTAAAAATGCCCTTTAGACACATGAAGGAATGCTCAAGTTTTCTAGCCATAAAAGAAATGCAAATCAAGACAACATTGAGATCGCACCTCATTCCAGTTAGAATGTCTATAATCAAGAAATGTAATAATTACAGATGCTGGAGGGAACTCTACTGCATTGTTAGTGGGAGTGTAAAGTTGTTCAACAACTTTGGAAAGCAGTATGGAAGTACTTCAATAGACTCCACATAGAGCTCCCTATGACCCAGCAATCCCACTTTTGGGCATTTACCCAAATGATCACAAAAAAGATCACACCAAAGCTACCAGCACAACCATGTTTATTGCAGCATTCCTCACCATAGCTATGATATGGAACCAACTCCGATTCCCCTCAGTAGGTGAATGGATCTAGAAAATATTATATATATACATATATATATATATGTGTGTATATATATGTATGTACACACACACACACACACACACACACACACACACACACACACACACACACACACTGGAATTCTATGCCTCCATTAGAAAGAATGGCATTGCCCCATTTGTTAAGAAATGGAAAGACTTGTTAAAAATTATATTAAGTGAAGTAAGCCAGGCCCAGAGAAACAGAGGTTCCATGGTTTCCCTTATTTGCAAGGACTAGTACATGTCTAGGACAAGCAGAGAAGATCAAAGGTTATGTACATATGATCATATCAGATGATGTTAACTGAAATATACACCAAGTCAGTCTTGGTTTTGTTTTTAATATACTTATAAGGCACTATGTGTTTCTTTTGTAGGTTCATCCCCCCACGATATAACCCCTGTTTTCACTGTATTTGATTCCAATGTTGTGCATCTTGTATATTCACTTTTGTAATTTGGGGAGTTGAAAGGATGTAGCAAAATGCTTAAATGGGGCTGCAGGTTGACCCATTGTGACGAAGAGATGTACAGGACACTATGTAGAAAATGAATTTACACTGTCAGGCAGGGATAGTGGAAGGAGGAGTTGGAGAGGTGGGGAGGGAAGGGATGGTAGGGGGAAAACCAAGGAGGAGGCAACAATGCTCGATAGGAAATGTACTCATTACCCTACTCATGTAACTGAACCCCCTCTGTACAGGATTTTTCCAGTGCTGCCCTCCGCATTGAATTTTTTGCCTTTTCTGGCTGTGGTTAAGTCCACCTGCTCAGTGGATTAGTAGTCTTCAAGGTATCTTGGTCCTCAAATGGGACTTGGATTATCCAGTGGTGGTTGGAACCGGGCCAAGGGCAGTGCAAAAACCACTTCCAGGACATGGCTTCTTCATTCCCCATGCAACTAGGATTGCAAGCAGTATTTCTCTGAATTTGACTCCAGAAAACTATCACTGAACCAAAAGGCAAGGCCGCCAAACACCTATCCTACTTCCCCCATTCCCTCCTTTCTCCATCCTTGGGAGAGTACAAAATAATTTCGCAGGTTTCATCAAACACACAAATTGCCCACCACCTCCCCTGGTAAACTAGGTTTCAAGTCACTAAGTCATGTAAACGGATAATGCCTCACTCATTATTCTGGTCAACATCTTCAGGTTGTTTGATGCTTTAATTTTTTTTGTTGTTGTTGTTGGTAGGGGGGCCTGAACTCTGGGTCTGGGCATGGTCCCTGAGCTCTTCAGCTCAAGGCTATCAATTGAGCCATAGCGCAACTTCCAGTTTTTTCTGCTTATGTGGTGCAGAGGAATTGAAACCAGGACCTCATTCATGCAAGACAAGCACTCTACCACTGAGTCACCTTCCCAGCCCTAATGCTTTAATTTTTTAAATTTCTTTTTGTCAGTCCTAGGTCTTGAACTCAGGGACTGGGTTTTAGCATATCCCTGAGTTCTTCAGCTCAAGAGAAGATCTCTTCCACTTGAGCCACAGTGCCACTTCCTGTTTGGAGACAAGTGACTCACAGTCTTTCCTGCCAGGGTTTGCTTTGAACCGTGAATTTTTAAATTATATTCCTTCTAGGTGTTTATTGGAACATTACACTTTTTCTGGAATTTAAAGTTTTCTGTAAACATTTGTCTTCAAGTAATCCAACAACATTAAATATTACATTTAGAAGCTATCCTGTAGCACATCCATTTTGAAATTATTTTGTTAAGATGAAATTCTTATTCTTTGTAGAAAAAAACCATTAAAATCCAAATGAGAACATGCTAATTTCAGGTGCCTTGAGTCTCGTTCCTCTTTTTTTTCTCTCCAGTATCTTTTCTTGTTTTGGAACAAGTGTCATGGACTGTCCAAACATTCAAAGGAAGCTTATTCCATTAATTTAATAGAAAAGAATCCAATCTTCCTGCATCTCAAGGCAACTTTGAATATAATGTTAATCTGATAATTCACATAATTCAATTTTCATAGTAATTTTGATAATTTTTGGTTAAACCATTCATTAAAGAGCTTCCAACAAGCAAGAATAAAAAATAATATTCTGCTTTCTAAGAAGGTTTAAAAAGCTAGTAATTCAACAAAACACATTCTATTCTTCCAAGATTCTACGGTGAAAAATTTCTCTTTCATCATCGCCCTTACCACTGATCACTTCCCTTCAAACTTTCAGCTTTCTTGTTCCAGCTTTCATTTTGGTACTAGCATCAGTAATCTCTTTGTAGTATTTGACAATGAAATTCCATTTGTTGTTAGAGATCTCAATTCATATTGCCAAAGACAGACACATGAGCATAACATTGAACATAAAATATTGAATATCATTAATGTGATCTTATGTAACTATTTCATAAATTAATATAAGTGCCACATAAATGTACATCTTCATATAATTTTTATTTTTTAATTTTTTTTTGAGTTACACATCAGCTTTTTTATTTATATTTTTTTAATTTAATTTTATTTTATTTGAGAACATACTGTACAGAGGGGCTAAAATTACATGGGCAGGATAATGCATACATTTCTTACCAAGCATTGCAGCCTCCTCCTTTGTTTACCCTTCACCTCCCTTCCCAGCCTCCCCCCTCCCCTACCCAATTATACCCCCCTCCCCCCCAACACCGACATTGTAAAGCTGGTTTTGACATGACATTTTGTACTTCTCATTGTTGCAACAGGTCCACCTGAATCCTTAAACGACTTGTTTGTCCCCATCTCCTCCACATGTTATACTGACATCAAATATAGTGTTAGCGGGGGTTACACTGTGGGGGAGGGACATACAAAGCAACAAAGAAATAATCTGATAAATGCGTTAGAAAACATGCATGAAAGAAACAAAAATATTAAAATACATATTTAAGGGTTCATTTTCCTAATATCACATTATCTGACCTTTCCGCTTGACTCATACCTATACTAGATATTGCAAATAAGGGAAACCATGGGACCTATGCTTCTTTGGGCCTGGCTTACTTCACTTAATATAATTTTTTCCAAACCTTTCCATTTCCTAAAAAATGGGGAAATGTCATTCTTTCTGATGGAGGCATAGAATTCCATTGTGTATATATACCACATTTTCTTGATCCATTCATCTACTGAGGGGCATCTGGGTTGGTTCTATATCTTAGCTATGGTAAATAATACTGCAATAAACATAGTTGTGCTGGTAGCTTTAGTGTGGTCTTGTTTGTAGACATTTGGGTAAATGCCCAAAAGTGGGATTGCTGGATCATAGGGGAGATCTATGTGAAGTCTTTTGAGGAACCTCCATACTGCTTTCCAAACTGGGTGAACAAGTTTACATTCCCACCAACAATGAAGTAAGGTTCCTTTCTGTCCACATCCCCTCCAGCATCTGTTGTTGTTAGAGTTCTTGATTTTTGCTGTTCTAACTGGAGTGAGGTGATATCTCAATGTTGTTTTGATTTGCATTTCTTTTATGGCTAGGGATGTTGAACATTTCTTCATGTGTCTATTGGCCACCCTTCTTTCTTCTTCAGAGAAGCTTCTCTTTAAGTCTTTCACCCACTTATTTATTGGGCAGTTGTTATTTTGAGGATTTGTTGTTGGGGGGGTTAATTTTTTGAGTTCCAAGTATATTTTAGATATGAGACCCTTGTCCGTTGTATGGCTAGTAAAGATCTTCTCCCAATCGGTCGGCTTTCTATTGATCTTGCTAGCTATGTCATTTGCCCTGCAGAAGCTCTGCAACCGTATGCAATCCCATTTGTCCAACCTTTCTTTGATTTGTTGTGCTTCCGGGTCTCTATTCAGAAAGTTTCGGCCTGAGCCAAGGAGACCTAGGGTTTCTCCTATTCCATCCTGTAATGTTTTCAGAGTGTCTGTTTTGACTCTGACGTCTTTGATCCATTTGGAGTTGATTCTGGTGCAGGGTGATATATAAGGATCTAGCTTTAGTTTTCTACATGTAGTTAACCAATTTTGCCAGCACCATTTACTGAAGAGGCTGTCTTTCTTCCATTCTATTGTTTTAGCTCCCTTATCTAAGATTAGATGGCTATAGGTCTGTAGGTTCATTTCTGGGTTTTCAATTCTATTCCATTGGTCCTGAGGTCTGTTCTTATGCCAATACCAAGCTGTTTTGATTACTATGGCTTTATAGTAGAGTTTGAAATATGGTATTGATATTCCTCCAGCAGTGTTCTTTCCGTTGAGGAGCGTTTTTGCTATTCGGGGTCTTTTATTGTTCCATATGAATTTTTGGATTGCCTCTTCTATTTCGTTGAAGAATGAGGGTGGAATTTTGATAGGTATCGCGTTGAATTTGTGGATAGCCTTGGGAAGTATTGCCATTTTCACGATGTTAATCTTGCCAATCCAGGAGCATGGGAGGTTTTGCCATTTTTTAAGTTCTGTGTTGATTTCCTTTTTCAAGATTTTAAAGTTTTCATCATAGAGGTCCTTCACTTCTTTGGTTAAGTTAATTCCTAGGTATTTTATTTTTTGTGGGGCTATTACAAATGGAGTTGCTTTCCTAATTTCAGCCACACTTTTCTCATTGTTGGCATACAGAAAAGCCATTGATTTTGGGGGATTAATTTTATAACCTGCTAATTTGCCAAATTTTGAATCAGCTTGAGTAATTTGGGAGTGGAATCTATTGGATTCTTTAAATACAAGATCATGTCATCTGCAAAGAGGGAGAGTTTTATTTCTTCTTTCCCTATTTGGATCCCCTTTATGTCTGCATCTTGTCTTATTGCTGTAGCTAGGCATTCTAATACTAGATTGAAGAGAAGTGGAGAGAGTGGGCATCCTTGTCTTGTTCCTGAGTTAAGAGGAAATGGCTTTAGTTTTTCACCATTGAGTATAATGCTGGCTGTAGGTTTGTCATATACAGCCTTTATTGTATTGAGGAATGTTCCATGGATTCCTAATTTTTCCAAAACCTTCATCATAAAGGGGTGTTGGATCATGTCGAATGCTTTTTCTGCATCTATTGAGATAACCATGTGGTTCTTATTCTTGCTCCTGTTGATGTAATGATTTGCGTATATTGAACCAGCTTTTCATCCCTGAAATGAATCCTGTTTGATCATGGTGTATGATTTTTTGGATGAATTGTTGAAGTCGATTGGCCAAAATTTTGTTGCGAAGTTTTGCATCAATGTTCATCAAAGAAATGGGTCTATAGTTCTCTTTCTTTGATGAGTCCCTGCCTGGTTTTGGGATGAGGGTTATGATGGCTTCATAGAATGTGTTCGGTAGTGAGCTTTCTCTTTCAATTTCATTGAAGAGTTGGAGGAGTATTGGTGTGAGCTCTGCTTTGAAGGCCTTGTAAAATTCCGCTGTAAAATCATCTGGTCCTGGACTTTTCTTAGCTGGGAGGTCTCTTATTGCTGTTTCTATTTCAATGCTTGATATGGGCCTGTTAAGCTGGTTTAACTCATCTTGGTTTAGTTTTGGCATGTCAATATTTGCTAGGAAAAGGTCCATTTCTGTCAAGTTCTCAAACTTATTAGCATAAAGTTTTGAGAAGTATTCCCTTATAATGTTCTGAATCTTGGTTGTTTCCGTGGTGATGTTTCCATTCTCATGTCTGAGTTTATTAATTTGGGTGTGTTCTCTCCTTTTTCTGATGAGGTTTGCTAAGGGTCTGTCAATTTTGTTAAGTTTTTCAAAGAACCAACTCTTTGTTTTGTTGATTTTTTCTATAGTTTTTTTGGATTCTAATTCATTTAATTCTGATTTAATTTTGATTATTTCTTTCCGTCTACTGGATTGGGGTTTATCTTGCTGCTCTTTTTCAAGGAGGTTTAGATGTGTCATTAATTGCTAGTTTCCAATCTCTCCAATTTGTTGATGTAGGAGCTCAGAGCTATAAACTTGCCTCTGAGTACTGCCTTTGCTGTGTCCCAGAGAAGCTGGTAATTTGTGTGTTCATTTTTGTTGAATAACATGAACATTTGAATTTCCTTTCTAATCTCTTCCATGACCCACTCATGATTCAGCAGTGTGTTGTTCAGCCTCCATGTGATACCGGACTTTCTTTGGTGGCTTTTGGTGTTGATTTCTAATTTTATTCCCTTGTGGTCAGAGAGAATGCAAGGTATAACTTCAATGTTTCTGAATTTAGACAAGTTTGCTTTGTGGCCTAAAATGTGGTCTATTTTAGAAAACGTTCCATGTGCTGCTGAGAAGAATGTGTATTCTGATGCTGCTGGGTGAAATGTTCGGTAAATATCTGTTAAGTCTAGTTGATCTATGCAGCTGTTTAGATCAGCGGTTTCTCTGTTGAGTTTTTGCCGAGTTGATCTGTCTAGTGGGGAGAGTGGTGTGTTAAAATCCCCAACAATTAATGTCTTTGGATCTATATGGGATTTGAGGGAAAGTAGTGTTTCTTTGATAAATTTGGGTGCTCCATTGTTTGGCGAATAGATATTTAGGATTGTAATATCCTCCTGAAGGAGAGATCCTTTAATTTGTATGTAGCGACCTTCTTTATCTCTTCTCAAGAATTTTAATTTGAAGTCTATTTTATCTGATATTAGGATTGCAACTCCCGCCTGATTATGGGGGCCGTTTGCATGGTAGATTTTGTTCCAGCCTTTAACATTGAAAATGTGTTTGTTTTTACGGGCAAGATGTGACTCCTGCAGGCAGCAGATAGAAGGGTCTTGTTTTTTAATCCAACTAGACAGTCTATGTCGCTTAATTGGAGAGTTCAGTCCGTTAATGTTAAGAGATAGGACTGAGAGGTATTTGGGAGTTCCTGCCATGTTATCCACCTTCTTGGGGGCTGCGAAAACTGGGTTCTTCCTAAGGTTCTTGGATTCTCAGTTTGGGTGCAGTTTCTTGGCCGTTGTTGCGGTCTTGTTGGTTTTCTATGTGTAGGACATCTTTAAGAATCTTTTGTAGGGCTGGTTTGGTGGAGATGTATTGTTTCAATTTTTCTTTGCTATGGAAGGTTTTTATTTGGCCTTCAGTTATGAAGGAGAGTTTAGCTGGGTACAGTATTCTTGGTTGATTGTTGTTTGTTTTTAGGGCATGGCATACGTCATTCCAGGCTCTTCTTGCTTTGATTGTCTCTGCTGAGAAATCTGAGGTAATTCTAATTGGTTTCCCTTTATAGGTGATTAACCTTTTCTCCATGACAGCTTTAAGGATCTGTTCCTTGGTCTGGGTTGATCCTGTGTGGATTATAATGTGACGGTGGGATGTCCTATTCTGGTCTGGTCTATTTGGGGTTCTAAAAGCTTCTTGTATCTGAATAGGCCTATCTTTTTGTATGTTTGGGAAGTTCTCTGCTAGGATCCTGTTAAACAAATTTCCTAGACCATTAACTTCTGTTTCTAGGTGCTCCTCTACACACATTATCCTTAGATTGGGCCTTCTGATGGTGTCTTCCAGGTGTTGGATAGACCTATCATATTTCTTGGACTTGTCTTGGATGGTTGTATGTTCTTTCTCTATAATATCTAGGCTGTCTTCAATCCCTGAGATTCGATCTTCTGCATGGTCTAACCTGCTGTCAAGACTCTCTACTTTGTTTTTTATCTCTTTTCCTTCTAATTGGTCAGCTTTTATATATATATATATTTTTTTAATTTTTTTATTGTAAAGATACTATACAGAGGGTTACAGTTACATGAGTGAGGTAATGAGTACACTTCCTCTTGAACATTGTTACCCCCTCCATTGTTTTCCCCCCATCATCCCCACCCTCCCTCCCTTCCCCAAGGTTCTTTTTTTTTGTTTTGATTGTGATTAAGTGATTACTTAATTTCCGGAAATTCACAGTATTGTGGAATAATGATACTCATTTAAAGTCACAAGTTCATTCTAACTTTCCTGGTGCAAATTGTCTATCACAGTCTGTAATATATAATGGTGCTCGTATGTTATATACCATATAAGTGATCAGCAGCATGGGGATATTTATTAGTGGTTCAACCAGATGAGTGGGAGTTCTTTGTTTCTTAAGTCCTGTTAGTTTTGTCATATCACCTAACATTTTGGATTTATCATGCACTTATCAGGGAGACCATGTACTGTTTGTCTCTTCGTTCTTGGCTTACCTCGCTCAACATGATTCCTTCTAGCTCCATCCATTTCCCTGCAAATGCCATTATTTTGTCTTTTCTAATGGCTGCATAATATTCCATTGTGTATAGATACCACAATTTTTGGATCCATTCATCTGTGGTGGGGCATCTAGGTTGTTTCCATATCCTAGCTATTGCGAACAGTGCTGCAATAAACATGGAGGTGCACGTGTCCTTGTATATTGGTTCCTGTGGTTCAGGGTAGATGCCTAGAAGTGGTATGACTGGGTCGTAAGGGAGGTCAATCTTTAGCTTTCTAAGGACCCTCCAGACTGCTTTCCAAAGTGGTTGTATGAATGTACATTCCCACCAGCAGTGTAATAGCGTTCCTCGTTCTCCACATCCCCTCCAGCATTTGTCGTTGGCTGATTTGTGGATGTGGGATATTCTGAAGGGGGTAAGGTGGTATCTCAGGGTTGTCTTTATTTGCATTTCCTTCACCACCAGGGATGATGAACATTTCCTCATGTGTTTCTTTGCCATTTACATTTCTTCATTTGAGAAGTCCCTCTTTAGTTCCCTTGCCCATTTAGTAATTGGTTTGTTAGGTTTGGGAGGGATTAGTTTCTTGAGTTCCCTGTATATACAGGATGTTAACCCCTTGTCTGATATATTGCTGGTAAATATTTTTTCCCAATTAGTTGGTTGTCTTTCTAGCTTGGTTGCGATAGCTTTATCTGTGCAGAAGCTTTTTATTTTAATGTAGTCCCATTTGTCAAGTCTCTCTCCAATTTGTTGTGACCCTGGGACTCTGTTCAGGAAGTTCCTTCCTGTGCCTATTAGTTCAAGTGTTTCTCCTACTCTGTCCTGCAGTAGTTTCAGAGATTCAGGTTTAATGTTAAGGTCTTTAATCCATTTTGAGTTGATGTTGGTGCATGGTGATAGGCTGGGGTCCACTTTTAGTTTTCTGCATGTGGCTGCCCAGTTTTCCCAGCACCAGCGGTTGAAGAGGCTGTGTTTCTTCCATTGTATGTCTTTGGCTCCTTTGTCGAATATCAGCTGGCTGTAGGCCTGTGGATTTATTTCTGGGTCTTCTATTCTGTTCCATTGGGCTTCGGGTCTGTTTTTGTGCCAGTAACATGCTGTCTTTGTTATTATAGCTCTGTAGTAGAGTTTGAAGTTCGGCATGGATAGCCCTCCCATATTGTCTTTATCCCCTAGAATTGTTTTGGATATTCTAGGTCTTTTGTTGTTCCATATGAATTTTTGGACTGTTTTCTGTACTTCAGTGATGTACGTCATTGGGATTTTAATAGGAATTGCGTTGAATTTGTATATTAGTTTTGGAAGTATTACCATCTTTACTATATTAAGTCGGCCTATCCAGGAGCATGGGAGGTCTTTCCATTTCCTAGTGTCTTCTGCAATTTCTTTCTTTAACTTTTTATAGTTCTCATTAAATAGTTCTTTTACATCTTTGGTTAGGTTAATTCCTAAATATTTTATTTTTCGGGAGGTTATTGTGAATGGGGTTGCTCCCTTAATTTCCCTCTCTTCCTGTACATTATCAGTGTATAGGAAGGCAACTGATTTTTGTGGGTTTATTTTGTATCCTGCTATTTTGCCGAAGTGATTTATGATTTCTAATAGTTTGGGGATGGAGTTTTTGGGATAGTGGAGGTATAGTATCATGTCGTCTGCAAAAAGGGATAGTTTGACTTCTTCTTTCCCTATGCGGATCCCTTTAATGTCTTTTTCTTGCCTTATTGCCCTGGCTAAGGGTTCTAGGACTATATTGAAGAGGAGTGGAGACAGTGGGCATCCTTGCCTTGTTCCTGATTTTAGGAGAATTGGTTGTAGCTTTTCCCCATTAAGTATAATATTGGCTATTGGTCTGTCATAAATGGCTTTTATTGTTTTTAGAAATGTTCGTTCTATTCCTATTTTCTCCAGAGCTTTTAGCATGAATGAATGTTGAATTTTGTCAAAGGCCTTTTCTGCATCTGTAGCGATAATCATGTGATTCTTGACCTTGGCTCTGTTGATATGTTGGATTACATTTATTGACTTACGTATGTTAAACCATCCCTGTGTCTCTGGGATGAAGCCTACCTGGTCATAGTGAATTATTTTTTTTATGTGTTTCTGGATTCTGTTAGCTAGAATCTTGTTAAGGATCTTTGCATCTGTGTTCATCAAGGAGATTGGCCTGTAATTCTCCTTTTTGGTTGGGTCTTTGCCTGGTTTGGGGATGAGTGTGATATTGGCTTCGTAGAATGAGTTTGGGATAGCTCCTTCCTTCTCTGTTTCTCTGAAGAGCTTGAGGAGTATGGGTATTAGTTCTTGTTTAAAGGTCTTATAGAATTCTGCTGTGAATCCATCTGGTCCTGGGCTTTTTTTTGTTGGAAGATTTTTGATAGCTTCCTGTATCTCATTATAGGATATTGGCTTATTTAATTGGTTAACTTCTTCTTTGCTCAGTTTGGGCAACTTGTATTTCTCTAAAAATGCATCCATTTCTGCCCGATTTTCTTCCTTTAGAGAGTATAGCTTTTGAAAGTAGTCTGTTAGAATTGTTTGGATATCTTGGGTACGTGTGGTGATGTTTCCCGTGGCATCCCTAATCCTATTAATATGGGTTTCCTCTCTTCTTTTTTTAATTAATCTAGCCAATGGGCCATCAATTTAGTTTATTTTTTCAAAGAACCAGCTTTTTGTTTGGTTTATTTTGGTTATGGTTTTCTGATTTTCTAATTGGTTAATCTCTGCTTTTAATTTGGTTATCTGGCTTCGTCTAGTAGCTTTAGGTCCCATTTTTTCTTGTTTTTCTAGCTGTTTTAATTGCAACATGAGATTATTTACTTGGTCTGTCTCCATTCTCTTGATGTGGGCACTGAGGGCAATAAATTTGCCCCTCAGGACTGCTTTTGCTGTGTCCCACAAGTTTCTTTGTGAGGTGTTTTCATTTTCATTGAGTTGTAGGAAATGCTTTATTTCTTCTCTGATCTCTTCTCTTATCCAGGCATTGTTAAGCAGTGTGCTGTTCAATTTCCATGTATTAGAGAAATTTCTGCGGTATGCTTTGTTATTGAGAGCTAGCTTGATTCCACTGTGCTCAGATAGGATACAGGGGATTAGGTCGATCCCTTTGTATTTGCTTAAGTTCCTTGCATGAAGTATGATATGGTCTATTTTGGAGAAAGTTCCGTGAGCTGCTGAGAAGAATGTGTACTGTGTTGTTTTAGGGTGAAATACTCGGTAGATGTCAGTTAATTCCGCTTGGAGTATGGCCTCTCTTAATTCGGTAGCTTCTTTGCCAATCCTCTGGTTGGTAGACCTGTCCTTTGGTGAGAGTGGTGTGTTAAAGTCTCCTAGTATTATCGTATTGGGATCTATTTTATTCTGTAAGTTTGAGAGCATTCGTTTGACATATCTGGGTGCACCAATATTTGGGGCATATAAGTTGATGATGGTTATATCCTCCTCTTGGATTGTTCCCTTTATTAATATGTAGTGTCCGTCCTTGTCTTTCTGTACTGATTTTAATGAAAAGTTTATTTTGTCCGATATCAGGATAGCTACACCTGCTTTCTTACTGGGGGCGTTTGATTGGTAGATCCTTTTCCACCCCTTCACTCTGAGTTTGTTTGTATGTTTGGCTGAGAGGTGGGTCTCCTGAAGGCAACAGATGGATGGGTCTTGTTTTCTGATCCAGTCCTCAGTTCGTTTTCTTTTAATTGGCGAATTCAGCCCATTTATATTAAGAGAAAGTATAGAGAGATGCATTGTTGTCCCTGCCATTCCGTTTTCCTAAGTTTTTCTTTTTTCCTTTCCTCCTGTGCTTGCTCAGTTAGACTTTGAGTAACGGCTGTTTGGGGCAGGCCCCAGTTCCTGGCTGCTTTCTTCAGGTTGTGTCCCCCCTCTTAGAATTCTTTGTAATGCTGGCTTAATGTTTATGTATTCATTTAGTTTTTCTTTGCTATTAAAAATTTTCAGTTCTCCATCAAATGTGAATGCTAGCTTTGCCGGGTAGATCAGTCGGGGTTGGCAGTTATTGGCTCTCAGGGCTCGTATGGTGCTTTCCCAGGCTTTTCTTGCATTCATTGTTTGTGTCGAGAGATCTGTAGTAATTCTTATTTTTTTACCATTGTAGTATAGCTCATTCTTCATTTTTGCTGCATGCAGGATTTTTTCCTTATTATTCAGATCTATCATTTTTACTATAATGTGTCTAGAAGTCTTTCTCCTGGGGTCTTGCTTGTTGGGTGTTCGATAAGCTTTTGTGATGTAGTTAAGATGGTCGTTTTTGAGGTGGGGAAAATTTTCATTGATTATATTGTTAAATACGTGTTGCATTCCCTTGTTCTGGAAATCCTCAAATTCGTCCACTCCAATTATGCAAAGGTTTAATTTTTTAGCATTATCTGCTTGCTCTTGAATATCCCTTTGGTTTATTTTGAGTGATTTTTCCATATCTGTCACTTTTTGGTCCAGTTGGTGTATTCTGTCTTCTGTATCTGACACTCTACCTTCCATTTCATTCACTCTGTTGATAGTGGCTTCTATTGTGGTTTGCATGGAGGAAATGGATCCCTTTATGGATTCAATGTTGGTTCCCATAGTACTGATCTCGCCTCTCAATGAGGTATGCATTACCTCTAATTTGGCGTTTATCTCACTTCTTACTGAGGATTGTGCAGCTTCTATTTTTGCATGCATCTCTTGTTTGATACCCTGTATCTCTTTAGATAGTTCATCCTTGTGTTCTTTCAATTTCTGATCAATTTCTTGCTTGATTTATTGAGTCATTGCCTCCAGCAACCCTTGGAAGTAGCCTTTGTCTTCCATTCCTGCTTTGCTCCCACTGGGGCTCACCCCTGTGTGGCTGAAGGCTTTTGAGGTGAGCTTGCTGTCCTGGGTGGTAGTAAACATTGTGATTTTTCTCTGTGATTTTCGCATGGAGGTTCAGGAGACTGCTCTTCAATTTTGTTTTGGTGTGTCTGTCTTTGCTTGGTTGCTGATTCTGTATTGGTAGAGAGAATCTGTGCCTGATCTGGGTTCTGTTGGGAGCCTATTTCCAGCTGCTATTCTGACTTACTTAGGATTCTCAGCTCTCTGCTGTACATTGCTGGCAGTTCCCACCTTTGGAAGGGTTGAGCAGCCTAGACTGCTTGTGTTTGCTCCTACGGGTGCTCTTGTGTAGAACAAATGCTCTGGATGCACTCTCCCAAATACTGGAGTCTGCTATGGGCTCCTGATGTGTTTTTGTTTGTTTGTTTTGGGCTGGTTGTGGGCTTGAACTCTAGGTTTGGGTGCTGTCCCTCAGCTTTTCAGCTCAAGGCTGGCACCCTACCGTTTGAGCCACAGCACCACTTCTGACCCTTTTTGCTTTTGTGATGTTGAGGAATCAGATCCAGGGCCTCATACATCCAAGACTATCACTCTATTGCTGAGCCGCCTTAACAGTCTGAGCTCCTGCTTACTATCAGGTGCTGGCAGCCTGTGTTGCCCAATTCCCAGTCTAGGGTATATGGGTGGAGTTTTGGTGGGGTTTGGGCTTCTCTTGTCCTGGGCCTCCAGGTCTTTTGTTGTCACAGGCGTGCTTCCCGGGGGAGTGTTGTTTCCTGGTTTTCTCCCTCTGTTGAGGCGTATGCTCAGCTTTTTACTTCAATTGGGAGGAGTTGGTTGTGTTGTTCAGGCGCCGGATCCCCGGGCCTTGTTCCGGCCCCAGCCTGGAGCGCACTTGTTAGGCCTGTGCTGATGTGTATACCACCTAGGTTATACAGCCTGGGGGACACAGTTCAAATTTCTTCTACTATTGGTAGTCTTGACCCAGAGGCGCTGTTCCTGGCTTGGGCATTTAAGCTCCCTTCCAGGGGCACTCTTGCTCTAGCCTGGCCAGCTGAATGTGCTCCACGGGCTGGTGGAGCTCTCAAACAGTTCCCAGTTTTAGTGGGTCCTGTGGTCCGGGTGTTGGGGTAGGGAGTCTAGGTCAGGGTCTGGGGATTCCCTCCAGCTCTGGTCTCCCTTGAGGGATACACTTCCCCTGTGGGGTACTCACCCTGGAGCTGGTTGTTTCTGTGTGGTGTAGGTCGTCAGTTGTTGTTGCAATCTGGGCTGGGTTGGGCGGTGGTGGCTCTGTGTGATTCTTTTCTGTCTCTGCCTCTGTCGAAGCTGTCGGGTCAGGAGTGTCCTCGCTCAGGCAGCTTCTTCGCGGTACCTCTGAAGCCTGAGTGGCCCCGCCGGGTTGTTGCGATCGTGATCGGGCGGGCAGGTGTTCTGCAGACAGGTCCCTTTGTTGCGCTGCTGGCGCTGGCGTTGAGCTGCTTTGTCGGGATGGAACCTCTCTGCTCGGGTAGAAAGTGCCGGATCGTTGCAATCGCGATCAGGCGGGCCGGGTGGTCTGCCCACAGGTCCTTTTGTCACGCTGCTGATGCCGAGCGGCTTTGGAGGGATCTAATTGTTCAGCTTTGATGGCTTCAAATTCTTTGTTGAAGCTCTGTTTTAGGTCTTGTATGAATTTCTTTACTTCCTTAATTTGGTGTTCAGTGTTTGTTCTCAAATCACTTAGTTGATTGGTTATGGTTTCTTTGGACTCCCATTCCTTCTGTTGGGTTCCATTCAGCATTCCCTTTGTGGTCTCCCTGACTTCCTTCAGCTCTTTGTTAATGGATTCCATGAATGCCTTTAGTGATCTTTGTGTATTCTCTACCTGGTCTCTCAATTCCTGAATTACTCTTTGATTAGCTTCCTCCCGTCTGTGGGATTCCTGCAGTTCTCTTTCTTCCCCTTCGTGGGATTCCTGCAGTTCTCTTTGAGTGTTCTCTGTCTGCTCACGCCATTCCTACCTTTCTCTTTTAGTATTCTCAAGTTGTTCACGCAAATCCTATATCAGTTTTTGTGTAGCTTCCTCACGCTTATGATATTCCTGTATAAACTTCTGGGATGCCTCCTCTCTCTCCCTATCACGCTCATACAGAGTCCTTTGTACATCGTCAAACTTCTCATTTATCATGTTTGCTATTAGTGTTTGTAGAGCTATTTGGGAACTCTCCTCTGGATTATTATTTATCTGTTCTAATCCCTGATTATCAAGATTGGGAATTGAGATACCCGAATTTGCCATTTTTCTTGAGTTTTTCCGGCTTACTCTGCCCATTTGAGATGAAGATTGCACCAATTTTGTGCTAGAACACTATCTTAGGCAACCATCAACCAAAGTTTGCGTTTGTACAGTCAATAGTCTACAGATACAATCTAGTTCAACAGATACATCTATTCAACATCAAACAACTATATGTTAAAGGACTTCGAACCGCAGAAAAGAATTTGGAAAACCCGAAATTATTAGGATTAGGGTAAAAATAGGAATAGATTGGTGTGGGGAGGCACAGGGAGAGTTAACTATGTCCTAATCACAATGCAGGAAATGGGTTGGGTAGGATGCAAGTAGAGAGAGAGAGGAAAAGAAGAGACAGAAAGGGGAATGAAAAGAGACCAGAAAAAAAATAGAAACGTAAAAATTAATGTATTTAGAGAGGAATGTGAATATGTTGAGAGAAGGGGAGGGACATAGAGGAGATGTGAAAGACTTTAAGGATGGGAAAGGGAGAAGAAAAGATCAGAAGTTCAGTAGAGCTAGACAAAAAACAAAAAGATAATTAAGAAAGAAAGAAAAAGAGAAAGAAGACAAGAAAAGAAAGGAAAACGCTCATTCACATATTCCTAAAATAAAAATTATAAGATGAGGAAAAAAAAAGTTACTGGAAAACAATTATTTTTTCAGAAGAGGCAAAAATTAAAGATTAATAAAAGTTTTAGAAGGGAAAAAATTTATATATATATATATATATATATATATATATATATATATATATGGTAACAAAAAACAAAAAACAAACAAACAAAAAAAAGAAAAGAAGACGAAAAAAGAAGAAAGAAAAAAAAAGAAGAAAAAAGAAAAAAAAAGTCTTTTGATTTTTTTTGGGGGGGGAGGTGTGGGAAGAATCCTGTATCTCCCTTTTGTCTGTAACCAGTCTCTTGTTGGAGTCTCTGGTCAGCTTGAGGTCCTGTGGCTTGATTGGTTTCTTAAGTCGGTTTGTTGGAAGAGGCAGAAAAATGCTCTGCTTTACCCAAGATTTTGAGATCCCCCTCCCAGGTTAGTTTTTTGGGAGGGAGATCTGCTTTGAGAATCACAAAAGAGGGGGATTTGGTGATGAGGCTAGTTTCTGGGTAGAGTTGAGGCCTTTCAACAAACAGTAGCTTTTCCCTGGGGCTATTTTGTGATAAAGCTCACAGAGCCCAGCCTGGAGCCATTCTCAGGGTTTCTGTTTTTCAATTGATTGTGGAGGCTGCTAGAGGGAGGGGCAGCCTCTGGCTCTGGTTACCCAGTGAGGCAAGCCACTCTGATGGCTGGCGCCTGAGCTGGGTGACTTTTCCCTGGATGGAGCTGAGTCTGGCAGGTCACTTCGCCGTTAAGTTCTTGTGACCTGCTAAATGACTCCTTTTATTCCAAGGCCTGAGTTGAAGCTAGCAGCTCCTCCGAGCTTTGTCGGTATCCAAGATGGAGATCACCGGTCCTGGTGGGGGGAGGGGTGGCCTTCCCTCCTCTGCTCCCTGAGAAGTAGTGAGGACGTCGGGCTTGTACTCACGCCGCGTCTTGGATCCTGGGTCATCTCTGGTCTGCAAACAGCAGGATGAAGATGTTCGCTCCTTGTTGGTTCTTGTTGGTGTTGATTAGAATCCGCTCGTCAGCTGCGTCTAGCTCCTTCGTCCCGAACTCTGTGTCTCAGGTATGACCCCGCGGCGGTGGTCGCCGCCGTGACCCTGCCGCCGCAGCGGCAGCTGATGTGTTTCCTTGGCTTCCCCTCTCTTGACTAACTCTCTGTCCTGTGATGGCACACTTGGTGTGATTCTCTGGCTTCGGACTGTTCACTGGAACTCTAAAATTGCTTTCTATGCGAGAGCTTGTTCAGATTCCAGCTTCTCCTCCGCCATCTTCCCGGAACTCCTCCTCATATAATTTTTAAAATGCAAAGTAGTTACATATCTATGTCAAAAAATAATTCAGATCACTAGTAGAAGAGTATAAGCTAAACCTATTGCATCATCCCCAATATCTTTGCAAAATTTTCTTTTCTCATTATCTTTCACCTTAGGGCTTTCTTTTCCTAGCAACAAGTTGTCAGTTGATATCCTTGGATATTGGTCAACTCTGAGTAACCTCATTTCTTTCCACCACCAGTAATTACCCTGTGTTAAATACCTGAGGAATAACGTCCCAATGTGCCTGCAAGAGGAGTACCCAAGTCGACTTTCTGTGCCCACTCTTCCCTTGTTTTGTTTGGGAATGTGGTATCAGAGACAAGGGTGTCAGGGATCAGGTGGCTGGAACCATGGTGTTATGAATTATGGGTAGCAGAAAAGAGTAGCAGAGACTAGGATACCAGGGAAAGTGTAATTGTGACTGTCATAACTTAGTTGAAGTGGCAGGAAATTGGGTAGCAGCAACCGCTTTGCAAGTGTTGGGGTAGCTAATACAGGCATCCAGAACAGTTTATCGGGGACAAGAAAGCATAGACTAAGTGAAAGAGTAAAAGTTGTGAGGGATTGTGGGGCACAATCAGGGTAAAAAGGTCATGAGTGGGTAAACTGGGTAGCCAGTACTATGGTAGAAGCAATTGGCATGGCAGACTGATGTGGTGCAGAGCTCTGGCTTTGCCTGTCCAGTTTTGGCTGTTAGATTTTTTAAGGAAACTACCTCTAGCAGCTCATTATCAGCTTTTTTGGGGGTCGGTCATGGGCTTGAACTCTGGGCCTGAGTGTTCTCCCTCACCTCTTCAGCTCAAGGCAAGTGCTTTACCACTAGAGCTACAGTGCCACTTCCGGTTTTCTGGTGGTTTATTGAAGATAAGAGTTTCACAGACTTTCCTGACCGGTGGCTTTGAACCTCGATCCTCAGATCTCAGCCTGCTGAGTAGCTAGGATTACAGGCGTGAGGCACCAGCAACCGGTGAGAAGTGAATGTTTCCACTGTATCATTGGTAAATATTTTTGGATAGATACCTAATCCTAATTTCACTGGGTTTTGTGGCATTGTGTTTTTGCTTTAATGAGGGACATCCATATTGATTTTCAGAGCAATTACAATAGGTTGAAGATAATCTATAATATGTGGATATTAGATCAAAATTTAAAAATAGCAATGAACACCCACAGGACCATCATATATAGTTTACAATTTGAAGAAATTTTAAGAAGACCAACAGTTTGGGAAAAAGAAAATTTCAGAAGCTTAATAAAAAAACATACACACATAGGAAAATACAAAAACAGGTACAAATAATTAGTGCAGTAACAAAACATTTTCCTCAAGTTTTAAAAATGAAATTATTAAAATAATACTTAACATAAAATAAATATGACATGGAAGAAAATGTACCATAGACATAGTTTTCTCCATAATTTGTTTGATTTTTATAGCAAATGGATTAAAAGAAAATGTAATTACATGTCGGAAGATGATAACACTGTCAAGTGTCATTGATAGAACCCAGCAAAGGAAAGTAACAGAAAAATAGAGAGTAAGAACAACCTGGCTATGGCTGAATATACTCAGAACTTTGTGAGGAAAGAATGTGCTCCATTTTCCTCATCAAAATAGATTTAGGACAGCTACCTTTTGACAGAATACTTGTAATGCAGTCAAAGCAGTGGAGTTACTAATTTAGGTAGTAATTTATTACTTTTATTCCCTAATCTTATGATGTGATTCCCAAATGATGAGTGATCTTAGATTTTCTGAGCCCTTTTTTCACCCAAAGTTTCTAATTCCTCCCCCTGCCTATGATTTTTCTGCTACTCTCATGTCTCCTTGTTTCTGAACTCAACTCCATGACTTTTTTGTTCATGAGAAAGAGCTGGAGAAATATGAGAATGGCCTGGAGTCTGAGCTAACATCCACTCCAACTTGGAGGATCTGGTGAAGGACCTACATCTGGGCCTCAGAATCAGATATTAATTGAACTCTTTGGAAATGGAGAAACTCACCCCCCCCCACCCCACCCCAGGCAGAATCTGTCATTCCTTGACTTTCTCTGAAGAGATTTGGTACTAGGGCACAATTCAGAGAATGAGCTTTCCTACCACCCACCACAGCCTTGTCAGGAGGAACAGGTTCAAAACTAAAAGTGGCCTCAGTACCCACAGGGCCAGTCAGAAGCCAAGAGATCATACTTTTCTCCTCATTAGGGATCTTCTGGTAGGAATAGAGTCGTCTGGACAAAGTCTAATATGGAGATTAAGTGAGATTGGATCTATGGAGGACACAAAAGAATGACCCTTTCTTTGACTACAAGTGAGTTGTGTAGTGAGACATGACAACTTCCTTCATATATGAAAATTCACTAGGTGTTATCTCACTGCCACTTTGCAGGAGGTCAGTTTCCCCAAAGGAGAAGTTGTTAAATGTTGTGACTTCCAGTTTGCTCTCTAGGCTCTTGTCTCTCCCACCCCTTCCCATGCCAGGAATGCATTCCTTCTTTCAGGCACTCAACTACTTGACTGACTCCTAGGCAGGAATACTGTAGGCTATTATTTGGCTAACCTCTTGCATTTGAGGTAGAATAAGCCTAGTCTCTGCTTATGCCATGAGGTAGATGCACGAAGCTGAGTATAAGCTCATATTTATACAGAAAACCAATCATATTGAAAAACAATTAAATGAAATTAATAGTTGAGTGATTTAGGGTTTATAGCCACTAAATTTAGGTTATTATTAGAAACACACCTAGAACCATGGATTAGGAAGAGAACAGTGAAGTAGGTTTAAGATAAAATGGAAAAGACACATAATAGCCATAACAGGAGATGAGAGTGTGAAGGAACTATTGGCCTAGTTCCTTTTATTATCTTAGGAGTGACGTTGGATAGGAGGCTTGTAGAATAATATCTAAAATAGAGGGAAGGGACGTGCTGGGCCCTGGTGGCTCACATCTGTAATCCAAGCTATCCAGGAGGGTGGGATCTGAGTATCATGATTCAAAGCAAGCCCAGGAAGAAAAAGCCAGAAGTGGTGCTGTGGCTCAAGTGGTAGAGCACTAGCCTGGAGCTCAGGGACACTGCCTAGATCCTGAGTTCAAGATTCAGCATCAGCAAAACAGCAACAACGAAACATTAATGATAAAAAGAAATAAAAGAAGGACTTAAAGATATGCGATGGAATGATGATCCTGTGTAACTGATTAGGAAACATAAAAGGAAACAAAATTTGGAGCAAAATGATACCTATTCATTACTAATCAAGGATGCAAAGCAAATGACAAATTCCTCTTCTTGAAAACTTCCAAACTTGGGCTGGGAAGGTGCTTGCCATGCATGCACGAGGCCCTGGGTTTGATTCTTCAGCCAGAAGTGGTGCTATGGCTTGAGTGGTAGATCACTAGCCTTGAGGTGAAGAGGTGAGGGACAGCACCCAGGCCCAGAGTTTAGGCCCCATGACCGCCCCCCAAAAAAAATCCAAAAAAATTTTCCAAACTTACATTTTATCATAATTGAGAAGAGGCTTCTTTTACAGGAATTCTCCTTATCTAGCTCAAGGTCATTAGAACTTCAGTAGACTTTTCCTATTGAGATGTAATGCACCTAACTCTACTGAACTTAATCAAGGCTAGGAAAGTATGGACATTGATAGGTTTATTGTATTTTTCTTTGTAAATATATACTACTGTCAGGTATTATATATAGCATATATTATAATATACAATATATTATACATTATATATAATATATTAAATATATTATAATATAACATATATTATATATTAACAGTTTTCCTAATTTTAGAGTTAAGAACAAGCAACATATTGAAAGACAAATGCTTGAATCTCTGAGTAATTTCTCTACCACTGGACAATTCCAGGTTTCATTCTTATTACCCAAAGAGTAATGTAAGAAAGTGATGCCCATGAAGGTGGTTCTCAGGATTTTGGAAACTGTGATCTGCATATATATATATAATATGTTTATATATAAATTTATATAAAATATAAATTTACATATAAATAAATTATATATATATATATAATATATATTTATATATAATATATATTTATATATAATTGTTTTACTAGTGAATGTGTAAATCTATAGCAACAGATAAACAAGTGATCATCTATGTGCACACACACTCAATCACTTATAAAAATTTCTTTTCTCTGGTCCCTATTCACCTACACAGAAAGTACATGAGTTGCCCTTGAATTGTCCTGGAAGTTCTTTATCTGGCTACTGTAGTTTCACATCCTTTGTTTTCTAAGCAGCCAGATGTTATGTGTTCAACAATAATACTTGATACAGGCAAAAGTATCCACCCTGAAACAGAGAGAAACTTGGATTTCAGAAATGCCACAAATAAGTGGGTGGTACAGCAGTACTTTTCAAAATTGAATAGATTACATATTTATTAAAAAGTTTGAAAGAAAAATAACTTCATTGTAGGATGAAACACTTGAAGAAAACTTCAGTTTGGATTACATATATCTAGGTGCTGGTAGCTCACGCCTGTAATCTTGGCTAATCTGGAGGCTGATATCTGAGGATCACAGTTCAAACCCAGCTTGGGCAGAAAAGTTCCCTTGAGACACTTATCGCCAACTAATCACTCAAGACTAAAATTGATACTGTGGCTTGATGTTTTAGAGAGCTAACCTTGAGCCAAAGACCTCAGGAACAGTGCCCAGCGCCCAAGTTCATACTCTGCAATAGAAAATCAATAAAAATAAAAAATAAATTACATATGATTTATTACCAACTCTGTACAAGGAAAATAGGATGTGACACATGGCAACATATGACTTCAAGGTACAAAGTTCCAGGGCATTTCCCTATGCTTGAGAACTAGTATTAATCCATATTGAAAAAATAAAATGATGAATGATTTATACCAAATTTCCAAACATACTATATGTTATACAAAGGAAATGCAATAAATAAACATACATTTCACAGTCTACTAACATCATATTGTATAAGCATTCTGATTAACTGATTCATCATAATCAATACAATGCAGTTAAAACATCCAATATTTCAGGTGTCAACTTAGCAGAATACTTTCAACATATGATGGTTATTTTGTATATTATCCAGCCCTATCTATCCCACAATTGCAGAAGGCTCTTCCTGAGAAAGACCAGAGACCTGTCTACTGTGAGTGTTCAATGTATACCTGTTCCCATTCTCTGTTATTTGGGCAGGTGATAGACTGAATATCTGGTAACTTGCCAAAGGCACAATTTGGGACTGGCTTTCAGTGATGATAGTTTAGTTCTCAGACTAAAAGGGAAATTGAAGACAGAGGGAAAATCTACCAGATCCCTGAAAGATTTCTATCATTGTACTAAAACTGTACCCTTCTACTGACACTTGAACAAACTGCAGTAATTGTCACACAACCACATGTCCAAAAAATGGCTTTCCAAATATTGGCCTGTTTTCACTTTGGTATATCAAGACATACTCTTATGACCCCATTTTACTTAAACTATCAGCTATCGTTGGCCCAAGGAATAGTTGACCTTACCAATTTCTTAAATTTTAGGTCATCACACAATCACTTCGTAACCCTTAAACATTAAAAATACCTATCCGTATAAGTCCGCATTAAATACTTATTAGTTTTTCTTCATTTGTCATGTTTTACATATTTGTGTATCACAGGGCTTAGTTCTGTAATCTTCCTTCTCATGATTGTTACCACTGAGTGCACGTAATTATTTGGCTTTTTTTCTCCAGCTCTGTTCTTTCTTTAATTCAAGTCCTTAATAACATCCTGTCTACTGACAAATCCTAGCTACTGATTTTTTTTTGGGGGGGGAGTCCGGTCATGGGGCCTGAACTCTGGGCTTGGGCACTGTCCCTCAGCTCTGCAGCTCAAGGCTAGCGCTCTACCACTTGAGCCACAGTGCCACTTCCGGCTTTTTTTCTTTTTGCTTATGTGGTGCTGAGGAATTGAACCCAGGGCCTTGAGCATGCAAGGCAAGCGCTCTACCACTGAGCCACCTTCCCAGCCCACTAGCTACTGATTTTAACAAATTCAAAAGATCCCAAAGTGAGCTTTGATCTTTATCTACAAACCTATCCCTCATTACTATTTGATTAAGTGATAACTCTTCCAGTTGTCTTGTCAAAATACCTTGGGGTCACTTCAGACTTACATACTTTTTCACACCTCATATGTAATCTATGACCAGGTTTTGACAAATTAACTCAGGATATTTTAGGAACCTATATGTGTGTGTGTGTGTGTGTGTGTGTGTGATATATATATATATATATATATATATATATATATATATATATATATATATATATATATATATATTATATGAGTGCTAATACTGTGACTTAAATTAGGGGCATAGGTTTTTTTACTTTTCTTTTGTGCTCAGGCTGCCAGTCTTCCATTTGAGCCACAGCTCCACTTTTAGCTTTTTGGTTCTTAGTTGAAGATAAGTGTCTCATGGTTCATTTCTCTGTTTCCAGACTTTTAAGTAGCTAGATTTAAAGGCATGCACCACTAAAACCACCCCTATTATATTTGAATTAACAATAAATTTAAAGAACGAATATTTGTAGTATTTTCAAATCAGTATGTTTTCATTTACACTAAAACACAACCAAAGAACCTCTGAATGTACCAGTGCTCCAGTGCCAGGCACAATTTCATTGCTGGGAAATAACAAAGATGATATCGTCTACAGGCAAAGCAGGAGAAAATGCTCTTCACTGAAGTTGCTGAAAGGCTGATAAGCATGAAGACAGGCAACATTATCCAGAAAGTATCACAAAGTGTTTGCTGTGGATAAGTGTAGCCAATCTTACAGGATGTTCATAGGGATGAGGAGAATATTTGAAGGTGAATATGTGATTACAGAGGTGTGCTTTCTTGAAGATATATGTTTATAGCACAGTTTACATACTGTTGAAAATGAGATAGTTAAGATAGGGATGTTGTCATTCCTTGTATTCTTCACAGTATAATATTAAAACCAGTTTTATACATATATTATTTATAGTAATTATACAATCTCCCTAATTACGCATATATTATAAACATATCATTTATATATTGTGCAATATAGTATGTTACATGTATTATGCACACATAATTTAATTTTTCTACTTGTCTGTCCAGGAATTAAACTAGCAATATCTTTGAAAATTGATAGTAAAATAGGGTCCTTACAATTTCGATTGTAATATATAGTTTTACCCAATAAGTAGTTATTTATTCTGAATTGGTTTAGAAATGGAATATCATAATATAATTGAACATTCAAAAATAATTATGTAAGAACCTACCAAGGATGGAATTAAAAAATTTAACAAGACTAATATCTGCAATCCCAGCTATTTAGGTGCTGAGATCTGAAGAGAGCTATATGAAGCCAGTCTGAGTGAAATGGCTCAGGGACAACACCCAGACCATAGTTCAAGTCTCAGTACTGGCACAAAAATAACTTAGGTGACTAAAACTTAATATATTTATTTAAATAAAGTTGTCATTCCTTGTATCCTTCACAGTATAGTACTAAAACCAGTTTTATACATATATTATTTATAGTAGTTATAGAATATCAGTAATGATATATATTATAAATATAATATTTATATGTTATGTAATAGCATATATTACATATATTATGCACACCTAATTTATATTGATATCACTAATATCCATTAAATCAATCTATGTTTTAGAATAGGGAATAGATTTTCTTTGGTACAACAAGGAAGTAAGTAGCCACAAAAATTACTTCTTTTGGATTATATATCCACAACAAACTATTCCCTGTGTATTCAAGGTACTTAATGCTAAAAGCCTGTGTTCATCAGCACAAGTGTCTTTGACATGGATTTGTTCTCCTTAAGCAATTACTCCAGGAATAATAAACAGTGGAAGCGGAATGATGTTCACTCAGTTATTTCTTTAGAAATTATACCGAACTTTATTTGGTATAAAGATCACTTACAATGTCATTACCCACACCCTTTTCATTTAAAAATATTTATATTCTGTAGCAATGTCATTGCCATTATTACCATAATTAGGAAGATAATGTGGGTTCATCTGCTCCATAGCTCTCGAAAGGTAATGAATGTGACACAGAATATCCTCACATGTGCCTGGTGGAAACCTGGATTTGAATTATGGGTCTACAACGGATAAGTCTTAGGTACTTAGGAAATTTGTTTAGCCTTATGCCTACTTCTGTTTTTAATAAAATACTTAATTCATTTCCTAACTTGAAAAATACTCATGAGCACTAAAATTACCCTAATGCAGGTGCAGTGCTTGAAATGATTCTGCACATTGTGTAGTAGGTCCCAGAGAAATCAGCTTCCATCAACATGGTCACAGCATTCTTCGTGAAGGCCGTAAGAAATATATACCCAATTGATATTAATAACTGTGAAAAATTGTCTTTACTAAAAAAAAGTCTTTTCTTCATATGAAACAATGAAAGCAATGTAGGGGTTGTCCTGTGGCTTTTACTCTGAGGGAATTTTGCCTAAATTTCATTCTTACTCTATTAGTGGTAGCAGTAGCATTCTTTAGTGCTACCCTTCATGTTTCTAGTTCTGTGTTCCATTTAGCATACTATTGTAACTTAGTTTATAATCTTTGTTATCAGAATAAACAAACTACAACTGCTGAAGTTTTTAATAAAGAGTCAACGCATTACATTTGGGGGGGGGGAGGGGTCCGGTCGTGGGGCATGAACTCTGGGCCTGGGCACTGTCCCTCAGCTTTTCAGCTCAAGGCTAGTGCGCTACAACTTGAGACATAGCACCACTTCCGGCTTTTTTTCCCTGCTTATGTGGCACTGAGGAATCGAACCCAATGCCTAATGCATGCAAGGCAAGTGCTCTACCACTGGGCCACCTTCCCAGCCCTGCATTACATTCTATGTGCTTAATAGTTTCCTGAAATTATTCCTTTTGGATTACATATCTCAACAAAACTATTTTATATGATTTCTTATATTATTTATATAGATTTCTTATGCGATTCTTATATGATTTCTTAGAAATCCATTAACAAAACAGCTCAGAATAGGAAAAGAGTAGGCAAGAAGTCATGAACAATACTATTATAGTGGTCTTAATGGCTAAGTGTAAAGAATATGTAACAAAACTGTTGGAAGATTCATTTGCTTTTTTTGATATTCTCTCCCCCTTCTCTGTAGAAAGGTTCTCACTATGAATTGCCAAGTGGGCTGGACCTTTCAAGCCTTGTCTCAATGACAGAAGTGATGGGATTTGGGACATATGCTCCCATGGCTGGCTTTTAGCAAGTTCACAATAAAGTAATACCAATACTCATAAAGAAACTTTTGTGAGTGATGTGTATTCACTTATTCAATTGCCAAAATTAAATTCATATGTCGAAACATCAAATTACTTACATTATAATATGTGCAGGTCAACTGGCATCACTAGTACCTCCATAAATCAAATGCAAACTAAAAGCTCTACTTCAAAAACCAACATCTAAGGCAGTGTTGGAAATACAAGAAGATACACAATAAATCTATAGGGCTGAGATCTTTAACACTGGCAATGAACAGTGATAGCTGAATTTTTAACTAGGCTTGAAAATTCGGGTGTCAACTAACTATGTGATTAGAGTTGCAGAGTTGACCTTGGTATCAATATTGGAGATAAAATTCAAAGGCAGCTAAGGTTGATGCAGTATTGTAGCTCAAGACAGTGTGACACTCCCTGATAATGATAAAGCACAGAGTAGAAGCTAAGTTAGTAAAATGTATAGGAAGGATTCTCCAATGAGAATAATTGCAGGGGGTGATCATCACTCTTGCACTGAAAATGTATAGCCCATCATTCTATTTTAAGCTCTAGCGTTTCTCTGATCTGAAGATAATTATAACATACCAATGTGCCCTGAGTGCTGAGCAGTGTAGGTGTATATTATTCTAATATACGTAAAAATCCTTACAAGTATGGAATGGCCTGACGCTGACACTTCATTCTGTGTTGTTAAGTTTCATGAAGAAATGTTCATAATTAGGCAATTCACAATCATCTAAGTCTGAATCAGGCAACTGAGATAAGACAATAGGGTCATCGTTCCCGTGACGTGGTCTGTGACCTATAAAATAAATAACATTATTTCACAACGTATATGTGTTTCTGAAAAATTATGCAATACCAAATATACAAAAGGGACAATTATCCATCTCTTATATTATCAGAAGTTAAGATACTTCTGAATTGTACTTTTTTGCTAGAGGATCACAGTATGACTGCTGATGTTTGGTATCTTTCCAGGTGCTCCTATACATTCGTCAATCTTCTTTGAGGAAGTGTTTTTCCATTTTGTTTTGAGGTGTTCAGAATATCAGTATTGTCACTAACCACAACATGGGACAGCAAAGATGATGGGATACCTGGCCAAAGAACTGAGAAATCATAGGAAGTGATAGGAAAGAAGACACCAGAGGACCCAAAGCCTCATTGCCAGCTTCTGGATCCCTAAATCGTGCTTGACATGCTTTATATTCATTCTACTATGGGGGGGCATGGTCAGTGGCTACAGGTATGTCCACATCAATCTTGTTGGTGTTTACAACAACTATTGACATGAGATATTGTTTGTATACATAGTGATAATGAATCCCTTATTGTTAGGGAGCACAAGGGCGCAATAGTCATTACAACCATAACAAAGACATACATCTTGTCTCCAAAGTCTTAATCTTTCATTGTCCAACAGCTCTAACTTAAATACTCTTGAGGTAATAGCTTATACCTCTGTCTTCCCTTGACTGTTTGACCTTTCCAGAGCACAGCTCTCAGACTTTTTTTTTTTTTTTTTTTTTTTTTGTCGGTCGTGGGGCTTGAACTCTGGGCCTGGGCGCTGTCCTTCAGCTCTTCAGCTCAAGGCGAGCGCTCTACCACTTGAGCTACAGCGCCACTTCCAGTTTTCTGGTGGTTTATTGGAGATAGGAGTCTCACGGTCTCTCCTGCCCGGGCTGGCTTTGAACCGCGATCCTCAGATCTCAGCCTCCTGAGTAGCTAGGATTACAGGCGTGAGCCACCAGCGCCCGGCAGCTCTCAGACTTTTGACTGCTGTTTGAGATGACTTCCCAATCTATCCCTTTCCAGGTCTAATAGCTTGACTCTAGAATCCCTCACAAGTACTTACAGATGTATTATTTTGAAAAGGATATTTTTCCTGGAATAGAATCAATTTTTATATTTTTTTATTTCAAAAATACTATACAGAGTGGTTACAGTTACATGAGTAATGTACCTTCCTTGTTGAATAGTGTTACCCACTCCATTGTTGTTCTCATATCCCTTCCCACCCTCCACACCCCCCACCCCAAAGTTGTAAAGTTCATTTCTGATATAGTGCCATGTGAATATCATTGTTGCAATGGGTCACTCTTTATACTTCTTTCATCACTATATTTTTTCCCTTTCCTTCTCCAAATCAGATAAATGCATATACAAGATGGAAGGTACCAGAATCAAGACAGATATTTCCAGGGATAAACCAGTGGAAAAAGACAAATGAAATAAAATAAGATCTAGATACACTACGTTACTACATCAAGGTTGATATCTGGGGAAAAAAAAGGCTTGTTGTTTCTATGACTTAGAGTTCATTTCAATTAGCATCATTTTGTAAGGTCAAATATCTATAGCTCTGGAACCAGCAATCCCATTCCTGGGCACTTGTGGAAATGATCTCAAGCTAAACCACACTAAATATACAACTATGTTTTTGCAGCATTATTACTATAGCTAAGATATGGAACCAATCAAGATGCCCTTCAATAGATGACAAGATCAAGAAAATGTGGTATATATACACAATGGAATTTTATGCTTCTATCAGAAAGAACAGAAGCCAGACTCAAAGAAACATAAGTTCCATGGTTTCCCTCATTTTTATTAATTAATATATGCTCAGGATAGTCCTGGCAGACAGGTTCACTTTAAACTCTTAATATTCCCTTTTTTCTCTCCCTCTCCCTCTCTCATTCCATTTGTGCTAAGTGACGATCTTGTTGCTTTTCTCCCCTTTTACATTCATCATTGCATCTTGCGAACTACTGGTATGTCCTACTGTACTTCTGTCCATTCTCCTTGTGCTTCGGCTTGTACCCCTGTCACAGCAGAGGGCCAGAGATTATGGATATTTTCTTCACTCTTTAACTCAGACATCTATCTTTACTTTCTAGCAATACATTCATTGAATTCTTTCTGTAAATTCTAATGCCTTGAAAATGATTACTGTATTTTCATGTCTTTGTTATTTGGCATTAGGGAAGAACATAAGTCAGTAACTGTAACTTAGGTAAAAGAAGATTGCAATCATGCCTCTGTAGATGTTTTTCATTGGATAATGTTTACTTCTAGGTCTGCCTGCCTGCTTCCTTTTCACTGTTTATTTTTCAATGTAGCCTTTTTTTTGTGGAAAGTATTTATTGGCCTACACTAATTAGTCATTAATTTTATTCCAACATCATTTCACAGTTCCTTCTGAGTTTCTTCAGGGTCTGTATAGTAGTGCTTCACATTCTTAGAAGTTTTAACATCAATGCATCCAATGATAAAGACACATTGCTTAAGTCACCATTTTGATGACTGAAAAGAAACCATGCTGCAACCTCACTATATGGCAATTTTCTGGTTTTAAATTCTTTTAGATTAGAATTGATGGTGGAGAACGAACATTCTGCATACAATTTTATATTTTCCTAATTATTTTTAGTATACATCCCAATATTGTATAAAGTTAAAACATTACTTGTAGGGAGCCGAGGCGAGACTCCGCCCACTCCCTTGCAGCTTTGAGGTAACCACCCCAGACGGTGCTTGGCGGGACGCCTGGGCTGTGCGCGTGCGCGAGCCAGGTAGAGTCCCCAGCCAATCCCATGACACCTGGTGACGGTGAAAGGCAGGCGACCAACAATAGAAAGACCCGCGTTCCGATTCTCCTCTCGCGCCCAAGCTCTCCTACAACTAAAAGGCTCTCCAATAAAGCGTGATCTGAGAAGACTCCTGGTGTGGTGGTCGTTTTTCCTCGCTGGTCGAGTAGACAGTCACTACAATTACTACTTACATTTAGGATTTCTAAAATGGTCAGAGTAAAAATTCTATTCATTTCCAATTTTAAGACAATAGTGTCCATTATGACCAAGTGAGAAATTTTAAACTTTTTATTTGTGGTCCTTAATGGTGGTGATGGGGAATCAAATCCAATGCTTCATATGTCTTAGTCTCCTGTGTGCCTCTGAGCCTGATATGACCTGTGGTTTATTTTCACTCAACTGGAATAAAGAAAAATTTCACTAGAAAGGAATTATTACTTGGTTACTTTCTCCAGTATCTCTTGCATACATAAAAGTAATATAATTCTACACTGACAGAAAATGGTGTTCTTATATTGTATTTATTAGTAGTAACTTTATGTTTTGTTGCTCCACTATTCACAAAGCCTTGCCCCTTTCCTATCCCCTCTTTCCATAAAACTTGACTGGATCCATTGGAAATACACTTCCAGTCAGCCTCTTCCTTAAAAAGCCCAACCTTAAATAACCTACCCCCTGGTAGCCCTGCTATAAACTTTCAAAAGCCTGACTGAAACCAGACTCCTTCCTGAAAGCCCTTCTCTGCTATAGGGAAATTCCTCTTCCACTCCACCCCTTCCTGGAATCCCTGCTCTGCACCACCAGAAACCAGGTCACATCCATATCTCCTTCTATGTCCCACCTGACTGCACCAAGAACTCTGTCTACATTGGGCTACTCCTCGAATCCCCACCTCATCCACCAGATACCACGCCCCTCACTACTCTAGTCCTTCATAGTCCCATTGCTCCCATATCCTAGTACCTACAAGCTCCTCCCTTTCCTTTCAAACCTACCCCGATCATCCTTCTCCCTCGAGCCCCTCCTGGTTTCATCAGAAACTCCTCCCACAACTAGCCTACTTCTAAGTGGCCTAACCTCTCAAAGCCCTGAACCTACCTCTTCCCACAAAGCCCGTCATGCTACACCAAAAACCCTCCACCTGCCTATAACTTCCCTTGAAGCCCTACCTTGCTTGGCCAAAGATTCTCACACAGCCCATGTCCTGCCTAGAAAGCCAGCCCTTCTCCACCACAAGCCTCTCCACCTCCCACATCTACTCTCTCAATGCCCTGCCTTGCTCCCCAGATAAGCCCACCCCCTATTGGTTCCTTCCTCAGATCCACACACTAAACCACCAGATACCATGCCCATAATTATCCTACACCATTGTAGCCTTTCCACTCCTTCTCAAAGCCCCTCCTCCAACTAGCCCCATGGCTCCAAACTCTGTCCTGCT
Organism: Dipodomys merriami; assembly: GCF_024711535.1. Lineage (NCBI taxonomy): Eukaryota > Metazoa > Chordata > Mammalia > Rodentia > Heteromyidae > Dipodomys > Dipodomys merriami. The sequence continues at coordinate 127,640 of NW_027202756.1, forward strand.
CCAGAAAAACCCCACTAGAAAATACCCACCACACTATTCAATCTCCCGACACCCACATTGCTCCACTAGAAACCACTGCACCAGTTGGCCTCCCTCTGGAAGCCTCACCAGACTGAATTGTAAATCCCTGTCCCTCCATAGTCCCTTTTTGAAGGTTTCTTTGCTCTACTAGAAACCCTGTCCAAAGTCCATGTCCTGCCTTGCAACACTGAAATCCCCACCCAACCTGATTTTTCTTTTTGAAGTGATGACTGGCTACACCAGAAACTCCATCCTAACTAGTCTAGTGCACTTTATCCTCTCACTGCTCTCACAAAGCTCTGGTCCTGAAAAAATCCTCCATACATTGTAACTACATCCTGCTGTGCAAGAAACCCCACCTCCACCCTAGCACACTTCCCTAAGGCCTGCCATTCTCCACCAGAAACCTCACCAATTACTAGCCCACGTCTTCCTAGTACCACCAGAATCTCCACCTTCCGTCAGCCTCTTGCCTCCATTCCCTTCCCTGCCTTATGGGGAACCTCACCCTACATATCCCACAAGGGTTCACAGTGGTCTACCAGCACCCCTCCTCTAAGTAATCTCCTCCTTTGTAGCCTTGTTCTTCCTTCTCAAAGCTCTGCCCCCAACAGCCTCCTCCCCAGTAACCCCACCTTCTTCCACTAAAAACCGGTCCACCTGCCAGCCTTCATGCTCAATCCTGCCTACTCCACAAGAGACCCTGCCCCTAACAAGTCTAGTCCTTCCTGTCCCCTCCCTGCTGTCTCAAAGCCCTACACAGACTGCGCTTCAGCCTCAAAGCCCCACCCTGCTCCACCACAGAGACTGTGCCAATACCAACTCCTCCCTTGAATCAGACAAGGCTCCACCAGAAACCCCACACCACCTCATCCATGAAGGTCCCATCTAGTAACTTTTATTACAAATGCGATTTTATACTGGCCATAGAATTCATACTAATCAATATGATAAGAAAACAGTATTGCAAAAAAGCAACAAAAAATAAATAGCTATTAAATGCATTAGTCTAGTTTGGGATGCTGTTACCAGGCAGATACACATTGTGTGAAAATGTCTGAAAGGGATTCCTCTTATTGGAAAGCATTCTTTGTAGTATCAGTGACCGTGAGTGATCATTTTATTTCTAGAAAATTCGTGCACATTTGTGCCAATAACTTAAAAAATATTAGTTATTTTAAATCCTCTGTTTTCGTTGAGGAAAGAGTATTAGTGTGGAAAAAGCTGACTTTCAACTCATCTCTCTAATGAATAATTTTGGAGTTGCTTACCTTATTATGTACCAGAGTTTTTAGTAACAGAAATTCTCTACCAGAATTCACTTTGAATTTCCTCCTTCCACTAAAGTGCCCTTTGGAAAACATTGAAGTGAGATTATACAGGTAAAATGCCAGAAATAAAAAAGTATTTGAGATCATAAAAAAATTATGATGAAGACCCCACCCAATGTGCTTTTAATTTTCTAAGGAAAGAAACTTAAGCTTATTTAACTGCAGACTTTCTGAAGACTGGAAGACAAAAATATAAGAAATATCCTATTATACCATGGTTCTGAAAACAAAACAAAAACAAGGAAAGACAACATAATGAGAGAAAAGAATGAGGAACTTGTACATGTGATATAGAGTGTAAAAAATACACTGAATCAGGTAAAACTAATTTTGGTCATGATGTCTGGTTGTTCAATATATTTCATTGTAAATATTGCTCTTTGTTAAGCTGTGACTTATAGAGGTCTCAGCAGAGATCTTCTCAGGTAATTATGGAGATGGTCAATTTCACCATTGCAAGATCATAAGGATGAAAAACTCCACACACCTTAAGACACACCTGCAACAGCACTAGACATACACTTCTATTGGTCCAACAGTGTAAGACAGACCTGTGTTTTACCAAAAGTTTGGATGTGGTATGCTATGTTTTATTCAGGCTGAAGAGCCTAAATAAGTCCAATTTGAGATTAACTCCACCATCTTGTGCTAGTCTGCCCTCAGACTAACCCCAAGAGAGAGAGAAAAAAAACACATGTTGCCACCAACCCTGCCCACCCTTAAGAAAGCAGAATAGTTGCCCAAGCGTTCCAGGAACAGAAAATAACAATAGTTCAGAGAAAGGGCAGTGTGGTTAGAGTGGACTCAAACCAATCATGTAACTGCTTGTGTGGAAATTCCCTAAACTTGTTTGTTCAATACTATAAAAGCTGTATTGATTTTGTGTTGATTTTTCGGGGACTTTGTGTCATTGGTTACCCAGTGCACAGAAGACCAAGCTTGAGCTTGCAAATAAACTACTCTTTTGCTGTTCGCAGTGGTTGTGGTCTCTGGTGGTCTTTCGGTGGTACCAAGTCCATAAAACATTTCTGGGGGCTCGTCTGGATTCTGCCTCATAAGACCCTCCAGACGCCCCCAAAAACCCAGCTGTCAAGTCTAGGCATTGCTGTTTTGTATATTTGGTTGCCTGCAGGTTCTGTATCTGTAATTCTGGTGTCCAGCGAGGTCTGTATTCTGGTTGGCAAGGAGTCTTGGCGGACATGCTATAAGACTGTCAATGAGGTCTGTGAGGAGATGTCCCCAGACCCCTCTGGATAGATTGCTGTTTAGTACAGACATTTTTTGGGAAATTTTCCATCTGTAGTCTGGCACTTTCATGCAGACATTTTTTGGGAAGTTTTCCGTCTGTATTGGGAAGTTTTCCAGTTTTTTGGGAAACTCTTTCTGTAGTCTGGAACTTTTTGGTTGGCAATTTACAATGCTGCAGCATGCCTTTGTAAGTTGTGTCTGTATGCTGAGTGTTCTGTCTGTCATTTGGAGTTTATCTTACCCTTAAGCCTTGACCCAGGGAGTACTGATTATAAGGGAGAATCTGCCACTCTGAGGGGATGGCAACTAGGGACTTATTTCCCTTGCCCCCAAATGACTGGGACTTCTCTTCCACCTTGAAAGGCCCCTGGGTCAACACATGTTGGTGAGATGTCACCCCATTCACTGAGGCCTGATTGTTCTCGTTCTATATTTCCTGAGACAGGGAAGTTCTGGGTGAGAGTGGCAGGCTCATTCAGCAGACTCTGGATTCAGCTTGCTGAGTGAGAATGGCACAGAGTTCTGGTAGGGATAAACTCAGCCTTTGGTTGTTGTGCTGTCTAGTTCTGTTTTAGAATTGGTACTAGTTATTTTTCTGGTTTTTTTTTGTTGGGGGATCCGGTCATGGGGCCTGAACTCTGGGCCTGGGTGCTATCCCTCAACTCTTCAGCTCAAGGCTTGCGTTCTACCACTTGAGCCACAGCTCCACTTCCAGCTTTTTTCCTTTTGCTTATATGGTGCTGGGGAATTGAACCAGGCCCCCATGCATGCAAGGCAAGCGATCTACAACTAAGCCACCTTCCCAGCCTCTTGGTACTAGTTTTAAATGTGGGTTTTTGGTTTTGTGTTTTTGAAATTTATTCAAACATCTATGGGGAAATAAAAGTTCCAGCCTCCAGCTGGGCTCAATGAAAGAGAAGGCTGTGTGCCTGGTTTTGACTTTTCAGCTAGTCCCAACAATGTAAAGTGCTCTGATCTAAAATTGGATAAGAATCAGGCCAGTTTAGTTTCAGGTGACCTCTCCCGCCCCCCCCCCCCAGCCTTTCTCCAACAAAAGGGCTTCAAAAGAACAGTTGGTGAAATGCTTTGCTAAACAAGCAAGACCTGGGAAAACGAAACTCAACAAAGTTACTTAGTTTAAAAGAAATATTGTCTTAAATTTTTGTTTGAAAACTTTAGAAAATGTACATAAAACTGATTTTTATTTTTTGTGGACTTAAAGATCTGTGTTTTGTATGTGTTTATGAACATGTTCATGATAGAAATTGTCCGCATGCTGTAATAATTAGGTGAGTTTAACTTTAAAATTCAAAAATTATGAGGTTGGGACATTACCAGAAAAATTTTATACAATTTTCACGTTGTTTTAAATGGCTTTTTAATGATTGTTTAACATGAAAATTTGAAAATGTGTTAGTTTAGAATGCATAAGGCTGTTTACACTGTAATCAAAATATCTGGCTTAACAAAAAGGTGAAACTTAGAAGCCAACAGAATATCTATCTTTAGGAGTGAAGGGTGAACAGGCAGAAGTGGAGTTGAGCTGGTCATGCATGGTGGAACAGGTCCTGGGAGAAGTCCACACATGGTTAAAGAGGGCAAACTGGCACAAACACAGTTCATCTAACCCTAAAGATTGAGAATGGGTGTGTGCCCATTCCACAGGAAGGACCAAGTGGCCTATCTTCATTCTGTCCCTTTTCCCTGCAGATAGACACTGGAAACATGATGGTGAAAATGAGTTATGTGATGATCTGAATAGCATTGCTAAAACTGCCCATTGGATGTGTTAAAATTAAAATTAAGAAGGCCTTAAAAAGAGGGTTGAAAAGTTTATTTGTATGTGATTTGCTCTCAATGATATTCTGCCATTGGATATGTTTTTTTTTAAGGCATAAAGGTGTTAAGTCTAGTTTTTTGGTACAATGATGGTGATTGTAATTTTTGCATTAAGAAAAAATTGTTATTTGAGTTTAAATATTTTAATGTGTATCTGTTTTAAAACAAGCAGCCAAGGGTGGGGGGGGGACCAAGATGGCGACGGGGCAGTAGGGAAACGCCACAGCTCTCTCCAACCAAAAAGAGAGTTCGAGTTCCCACGCTTAATCTCCCCAAGAGACCGACAACAACAAAAAGGCGAACACTCAGAGAAAAACCAGAGGTGGAGAATAACAAAAAAAGAAAGAGAGGAAAAGAAGAATTTCAGAACAGAGAAAAGCGAAGACCCCTCCCCCAACCTTTACTGGCCGCGCGGCAGTGCGCCAAGCCGCGGGCCAGCCGGCCCGGCGGGGGCTGCAGGAGCCCCAAGAGACACAGCAGAGACACAGGGGGCCGCTTTCAGAACATCAGGTACTGGTTTACAGAACAGCAGATCGCCAGGAACAGAGAAACCTACCAGCCTGGAGTCTCCACAAGGATCCCACCCCCACCCCTCAGAGAGGCTCCATCCCGCCAAAGCCGCTCGACATCAGCAGAGTGACAAAAGGACCTGTCTGCAGACCACCCGCCCGCCCGATCACGATCTCAACGACCCGGCGGGGTCACTCGGGCCGCATAGGTACCAGGAAGAAGCTGCCTGAGCGTGGACACTCTTGACCCGACAGCTTCGACAGAGGCAGAGACAAAAAAGAATCACACAGAGCCACCACCGCCCAACCCAGCCCGGATTGCAACAACAACTGATGACCTACACCAGACAGAAACAACCAGCTCCAGGGTGAGTACCCCAAAGGGGAAGTGTATCCCTCAAGGGAGACCAGAGCTGGAGGGAATCCCCAGACCCTGACCTAGACTCCCTACCCCAACACCCGGACCACAGGACCCACTAAAACTGGAAAGTGTTTGAAAGCTCCACCAGCCCGTGGAGCACACTCAGCTGGCCAGGCTAGAGCAAGAGCACCCCTGAAAGGGAGCTTAAATGCCCAAGCCAGGAACAGCGCCCCTGGGTCAAGACTACCAACAGTAGAAGAAATTTGAACTGTGTCCCCCAGGCTGTATAACCTAGGTGGTATACACATCAGCACAGGCCTAACGAGTGCTCTCCAGGCTGCATAACCTAGGTGGTATACACATCAGCACAGGCCTAAGGAGCGCGTTCCAGGTTGGGGCCGGAACCAGGCCCGGGGATCCAGCGCCTGAACAACACGAAGTAAAAAGCTGAGCATATGCCTCAACAGAGGGGAGAAAACCAGGAAACAACACTCCCCCGGGAAGCACGCCTGTGACAACAAAAGACCTGGAGGCCCAGGACAAGAGAAGCCCAAACCCCACCAAAACTCCACCCATATACCCTAGACTGGGAATTGGGCAACACAGGCTGCCAGCACCTGATAGTAAGCAGGAGCTCAGACTGTTAAGGCGGCTCAGCAATAGAGTAATAGTCTTGGATGTATGAGGCCCTGCATCTGATTCCTCAGCATCACAAAAGCAAAAAGGGTCAGAAGTGGTGCTGTGGCTCAAACGGTAGGGTGCCAGCCTTGAGCTGAAAAGGTGAGGGACAGCACCCAAACCTAGAGTTCAAGCCCACAACCAGCCCAAAACAAATAAACAAAAACACATCAGGAGCCCATAGCAGACTCCAGCATTTGGGAGAGTGCATCCAGAGCATCTGTTCTTCACAAGAACACCCGTAGGAGCAAACACAAGCAGTCTAGGCTGCCCAACCCTTCCAAAGGCGGGAACTGCCAGCAATCTACAGCAGAGAGCTGAGAATCCTAAGTAAGTCAGAATAGCAGCTGGAAATAGGCTCCCAACAGAACCCAGATCAGGCACAGACTCTCTCTACCAATACAGAATCAGCAACCAAGCAAAGACAGACACACCAAAACAAAATTGAAGAGCAGTCTCCTGAACCTCCATGCGAAAATCACAGAGAAAAATCACAAGGTTTACTACCACCCAGGACAGCAAGCTCACCTCAAAAGCCAGCAGCCACACAGGGGAGAGCCCCAGTGGGAGCAAAGCAGGAATGGAAGACAAAGGCTACTTCCAAGGGTTGCTGGAGGCAATGACTCAAGAAATAAAGCGAGAAATTGATCAGAAATTGAAAGAGCACAAGGATGAACTATCCAAAGAGATACAGGGTATCAAACAAGAGATGCATGCAAAAATAGAAGCTGCACAAACCTCAGTAAGAAGTGAGATAAGCGCCAAATTAGAGGAAATACATACTGAGATCAGTACTCTGAGAACCAACATCGAATCCATAAAGGGATCCATTTCCTCCATGCAAACCATAATAGAAGCCACTGTCAACAGAGTGAATGAAAGGGAAGGTAGAGTGTCAGATACAGAAGACAGAATACACCAACTGGACCAAAAAGTGACAGATATGGAAAAATCACTCAAATTAAACCAAAGGGATATTCAAGAGCAAGCAGATAATGCTAAAAAAATTTAACCTTCGCATTATTGGAGTGGACGAAGGTGAGGAATTCCAGAACAAGGGAACGCAACACCTATTTAACAATATAATCAATGAAAATTTTCCCCACCTCAAAAACGACCATCTTAACTACATCACAAAAGCTTATCGAACACCCAACAAGCAAGACACCAGGAGAAACACTTCTAGACACATTATAGTAAAAATGATAGATCTGAATAATAAGGAAACAATCCTGCATGCAGCAAAAATGAAGTAGGAGCTATAAGGAGCTATACTACAATGGGAAAAAAATAAGAATTACTGCAGATCTCTCCACACAAACAATGAATGCAAGAAGAACCTGGGAAAGCACCATACGAGCCCTGAGAGCCAATAACTGCCAACCCAGACTGATCTACCCGGCAAAGCTAGCATTCACATTTGATGGAGAACTGAAAACTTTTAATAGCAAAGAAAAACTAAATGAATACATAAACATTAAGCCAGCATTACAAAGAATTCTAAGAGGGGGGACACAACCTGAAGAAAGCAGCCAGGAACTGGGGCCTGCCCCAAACAGCCGTTACTCAAAGTCTAACTGAGCAAGCACAGGAGGAAAGGAAAAAAGAAAAACTTAGGAAAACGGAATGGCAGGGACAACAATGCATCTCTCTATACTTTCTCTTAATATAAATGGGCTGAATTCGCCAATTAAAAGAAAACGAACTGAGGACTGGATCAGAAAACAAGACCCATCCATCTGTTGCCTTCAGGAGACCCACCTCTCAGCCAAACATACAAACAAACTCAGAGTGAAGGGGTGGAAAAGGATCTACCAATCAAACGCCCCCAGTAAGAAAGCAGGTGTAGCTATCCTGATATCGGACAAAATAAACTTTTCATTAAAATCAGTACAGAAAGACAAGGACGGACACTACATATTAATAAAGGGAACAATCCAAGAGGAGGATATAACCATCATCAACTTATATGCCCCAAATATTGGTGCACCCAGATATGTCAAACAAATGCTCTCAAACTTACAGAATAAAATAGATCCCAATACGATAATACTAGGAGACTTTAACACACCACTCTCACCAAAGGACAGGTCTACCAACCAGAGGATTGGCAAAGAAGCTACCGAATTAAGAGAGGCCATACTTCAAGCGGAATTAACTGACATCTACCGAGTATTTCACCCTAAAACAACACAGTACACATTCTTCTCAGCAGCTCACGGAACTTTCTCCAAAATAGACCATATCATACTTCATGCAAGGAACTTAAGCAAATACAAAGGGATCGACCTAATCCCCTGTATCCTATCTGAGCACAGTGGAATCAAGCTAGCTCTCAATAACAAAGCATACCGCAGAAATTTCTCTAATACATGGAAATTGAACAGCACACTCCTTAACAATGCCTGGATAACAGAAGAGATCAGAGAAGAAATAAAGCATTTCCTACAACTCAATGAAAATGAAAACACCGCACAAAGAAACTTGTGGGACACAGCAAAAGCAGTCCTGAGGGGCAAATTTATTGCCCTCAGTGCCCACATCAAGAGAATGGAGACAGACCAAGTAAATAATCTCATGTTGCAATTAAAACAGCTAGAAAAACAGGAAAAAATGGGACCTAAAGCTACTAGAAGAAGCCAGATAACCAAATTAAAAGCAGAGATTAACCAGTTCGAAAATCAGAAAACCATAACCAAAATAAACCAAACAAAAAGCTGGTTCTTTGAAAAAATAAACTAAATTGATGGCCCATTGGCTAGATTAATTAAAAAAAGAAGAGAGGAAACCCATATTAATAGGATTAGGGATGCCACGGGAAACATCACCACACGTACCCAAGATATCCAAACAATTCTAACAGACTACTTTCAAAAGCTATACTCTCTAAAGGAAGAAAATCGGGCAGAAATGGATGCATTTTTAGAGAAATACAAGTTGCCCAAACTGAGCAAAGAAGAAGTTAACCAATTAAATAAGCCAATATCCTATAATGAGATACAGGAAGCTATCAAAAATCTTCCAACAAAAACAAGCCCAGGACCAGATGGATTCACAGCAGAATTCTATAAGACCTTTAAACAAGAACTAATACCCACACTCCTCAAGCTCTTCAGAGAAACAGAGAAGGAAGGAGCTATCCCAAACTCATTCTACGAAGCCAATATCACACTCATCCCCAAACCAGGCAAAGACCCAACCAAAAAGGAGAATTACAGGCCAATCTCCTTGATGAACACAGATGCAAAGATCCTTAACAAGATTCTAGCTAACAGAATCCAGAAACACATAAAAAAAATAATTCACTATGACCAGGTAGGCTTCATCCCAGAGACACAGGGATGGTTTAACATACGTAAGTCAATAAATGTAATCCAACATATCAACAGAGCCAAGGTCAAGAATCACATGATTATCGCTACAGATGCAGAAAAGGCCTTTGACAAAATTCAACATTCATTCATGCTAAAAGCTCTGGAGAAAATAGGAATAGAAGGAACATTTCTAAAAACAATAAAAGCCATTTATGACAGACCAATAGCCAATATTACACTTAATGGGGAAAAGCTACAACCAATTCTCCTAAAATCAGGAACAAGGCAAGGATGCCCACTGTCTCCACTCCTCTTCAATATAGTCCTAGAACCCTTAGCCAGGGCAATAAGGCAAGAAAAAGACATTAAAGGGATCTGCATAGGGAAAGAAGAAGTTAAACTATCCCTTTTTGCAGACGACATGATACTATACCTCCACGATCCCAAAAACTCCATCCCCAAACTCTTAGAAATCATAAATCACTTCGGCAAAATAGCAGGATACAAAATAAACCCACAAAAATCAGTTGCCTTCCTATACACTGATAATGTACAGGAAGAGAGGGAAATAAAGGGAGCAACCCCATTCACAATAACCTCCCGAAAAATAAAATATTTAGGAATTAACCTAACCAAAGATGTAAAAGAACTATTTAATGAGAACTATAAAAAGTTAAAGAAAGAAATTGCAGAAGACACTAGGAAATGGAAAGACCTCCCATGCTCCTGGATAGGCCGACTTAATATAGTAAAGATGGTAATACTTCCAAAACTAATATACAAATTCAACGCAATTCCTATTAAAATCCCAATGACGTACATCACTGAAATACAGAAAACAGTCCAAAAATTCATATGGAACAACAAAAGACCTAGAATAGCCAAAACAATTCTAGGGGATAAAGACAATATGGGAGGGCTATCCATGGCGAACTTCAAACTCTACTACAGAGCTATAATAACAAAGACAGCTTGGTACTGGCACAAAAACAGACCTGAAGACCAATGGAACAGAATAGAAGATCCAGAAATAAATCCACAGGCCTACAGCCAGCTGATATTCGACAAAGGAGCCAAAGACATACAATGGAAGAAACACAGCCTCTTCAACCGCTGGTGCTGGGAAAACTGGGCAGCCACATGCAGAAAACTAAAAGTGGACCCCAGCCTATCACCATGCACCAACATCAACTCAAAATGGATTAAAGACCTTAACATTAAACCTGAATCTCTGAAACTACTGCAGGACAGAGTAGGAGAGACACTCGAACTAATAGGCACAGGAAGGAACTTCCTGAACAGAGTCCCAGGGTCACAACAAATTGGAGATAGACTCGACAAATGGGACTACCTTAAAATAAAAAGCTTCTGCACAGATAAAGCTATCGCAACCAAGCTAGAAAGACAACCAACTAATTGGGAAAAAATATTTACCAGCAATATATCAGACAAGGGGTTAACATCCTGTATATACAGGGAACTCAAGAAACTAATCCCTCCCAAACCTAACAAACCAATTACTAAATGGGCAAGGGAACTAAAGAGGGACTTCTCAAATGAAGAAATAAAAATGGCAAAGAAACACATGAGGAAATGTTCATCATCCCTGGTGGTGAAGGAAATGCAAATAAAGACAACCCTGAGATTCCACCTTACCCCAGTCAGAATGTCCCACATCCACAAATCAGCCAACGACAAATGCTGGAGGGGATGTGGAGAACGAGGAACGCTATTACACTGCTGGTGGGAATGTACACTCATACAACCACTTTGGAAAGCAGTCTGGAGGGTCCTTAGAAAGCTAAAGATTGACCTCCCTTACGACCCAGTCATACCACTTCTAGGCATCTACCCTGAACAACAGGAACCAATATACAAGGACATGTGCACCTCCATGTTTATTGCAGCACTGTTCACAATAGCTAGGATATGGAAACAACCTAGATGCCCCACCACAGATGAATGGATCCAAAATTGTGGTATCTATACACAATGGAATATTATGCAGCCATTAGAAATGACAAAATAATGGCATTTGCACGGAAATGGATGGAGCTAGAAGGAATCATGTTGAGCGAGGTAAGCCAAGAATGAAGAGACAAACAGTACATGGTCTCCCTGATAAGTGGATGATGAATCCAAAATGTTAGGTGATATGACAAAACTAACAGGACTTAAGAAACAAAGAACTCCCACTCATCTGTTTGAACCACTACTAAATATCCCCATGCTGCTGATCTCATATATGATATATAACATATGAGCACCGTTATATATTACAGACTGTGATAGACAATTTGCTCCAGGAAAGTTAGAATGAACTTGTGACTTTAAATGAGCATCATTATTCCACAATACTGTGAATTTCCGGAAATTAAGTAATCACTTAATCACAATCAAAAAAAAAAAAGAACCTTGGGGAAAGGAGGGAGGGAGGGGATAGTAGGGGGAAAACAATGGAGGGGGTTTTTAGTTGCATTTTGAAAAATCCTTTGAAGTCTTGAGGCTACGTGTCACTCATTTCCTCTTGGCTGCTTGTTTTATTTATTTTTTTTTAATTTCTTTATTTATTTTTATTGTAAAGATACTATACAGAGGGTTACAGTTACATGAGTGAGGTAATGAGTACACTTCCTCTTGAACATTGTTACCCCCTCCATTGTTTTCCCCCTACTATCACCTCCCTCCCTCCTTTCCCCAAGGTTCTTTTTTTTTTTTGATTGTGATTAAGTGATTACTTCATTTCCGGAAATTCACAGTATTGTGGAATAATGATGCTCATTTAAAGTCACAAGTTCATTCTAACTTTCCTGGAGCAAATTGTCTATCACAGTCTGTAATATATAACGGTGCTCATATGTTATATATCATATATGAGATCAGCAGCATGGGGATATTTAGTAGTGGTTCAAACAGATGAGTGGGAGTTCTTTGTTTCTTAAGTCCTGTTAGTTTTGTCATATCACCTAACATTTTGGATTCATCATCCACTTATCAGGGAGACCATGTACTGTTTGTCTCTTCATTCTTGGCTTACCTCGCTCAACATGATTCCTTCTAGCTCCATCCATTTCCGTGCAAATGCCATTATTTTGTCATTTCTAATGGCTGCATAATATTCCATTGTGTATAGATACCACAATTTTGGATCCATTCATCTGTGGTGGGGCATCTAGGTTGTTTCCATATCCTAGCTATTGTGAACAGTGCTGCAATAAACATGGAGGTGCACATGTCCTTGTATATTGGTTCCTGTTGTTCAGGGTAGATGCCTAGAAGTGGTATGACTGGGTCGTAAGGGAGGTCAATCTTTAGCTTTCTAAGGACCCTCCAGACTGCTTTCCAAAGTGGTTGTATGAGTGTACATTCCCACCAGCAGTGTAATAGCGTTCCTCGTTCTCCACATCCCCTCCAGCATTTGTCGTTGGCTGATTTGTGGATGTGGGACATTCTGACTGGGGTAAGGTGGAATCTCAGGGTTGTCTTTATTTGCATTTCCTTCACCACCAGGGATGATGAACATTTCCTCATGTGTTTCTTTGCCATTTTTATTTCTTCATTTGAGAAGTCCCTCTTTAGTTCCCTTGCCCATTTAGTAATTGGTTTGTTAGGTTTGGGAGGGATTAGTTTCTTGAGTTCCCTGTATATACAGGATGTTAACCCCTTGTCTGATATATTGCTGGTAAATATTTTTTCCCAATTAGTTGGTTGTCTTTCTAGCTTGGTTGCGATAGCTTTATCTGTGCAGAAGCTTTTTATTTTAAGGTAGTCCCATTTGTCGAGTCTATCTCCAATTTGTTGTGACCCTGGGACTCTGTTCAGGAAGTTCCTTCCTGTGCCTATTAGTTCGAGTGTCTCTCCTACTCTGTCCTGCAGTAGTTTCAGAGATTCAGGTTTAATGTTAAGGTCTTTAATCCATTTTGAGTTGATGTTGGTGCATGGTGATAGGCTGGGGTCCACTTTTAGTTTTCTGCATGTGGCTGCCCAGTTTTCCCAGCACCAGCGGTTGAAGAGGCTGTGTTTCTTCCATTGTATGTCTTTGGCTCCTTTGTCGAATATCAGCTGGCTGTAGGCCTGTGGATTTATTTCTGGATCTTCTATTCTGTTCCATTGGTCTTCAGGTCTGTTTTTGTGCCAGTACCAAGCTGTCTTTGTTATTATAGCTCTGTAGTAGAGTTTGAAGTTCGCCATGGATAGCCCTCCCATATTGTCTTTATCCCCTAGAATTGTTTTGGCTATTCTAGGTCTTTTGTTGTTCCATATGAATTTTTGGACTGTTTTCTGTATTTCAGTGATGTACGTCATTGGGATTTTAATAGGAATTGCGTTGAATTTGTATATTAGTTTTGGAAGTATTACCATCTTTACTATATTAAGTCGGCCTATCCAGGAGCATGGGAGGTCTTTCCATTTCCTAGTGTCTTCTGCAATTTCTTTCTTTAACTTTTTATAGTTCTCATTAAATAGTTCTTTTACATCTTTGGTTAGGTTAATTCCTAAATATTTTATTTTTCGGGAGGTTATTGTGAATGGGGTTGCTCACTTTATTTCCCTCTCTTCCTGTACATTATCAGTGTATAGGAAGGCAACTGATTTTTGTGGGTTTATTTTGTATCCTGCTATTTTGCCGAAGTGATTTATGATTTCTAAGAGTTTGGGGATGGAGTTTTTGGGATCGTGGAGGTATAGTATCATGTCGTCTGCAAAAAGGGATAGTTTAACTTCTTCTTTCCCTATGCAGATCCCTTTAATGTCTTTTTCTTGCCTTATTGCCCTGGCTAAGGGTTCTAGGACTATATTGAAGAGGAGTGGAGACAGTGGGCATCCTTGCCTTGTTCCTGATTTTAGGAGAATTGGTTGTAGCTTTTCCCCATTAAGTGTAATATTGGCTATTGGTCTGTCATAAATGGCTTTTATTGTTTTTAGAAATGTTCCTTCTATTCCTATTTTCTCCAGAGCTTTTAGCATGAATGAATGTTGAATTTTGTCAAAGGCCTTTTCTGCATCTGTAGCGATAATCATGTGATTCTTGACCTTGGCTCTGTTGATATGTTGGATTACATTTATTGACTTACGTATGTTAAACCATCCCTGTGTCTCTGGGATGAAGCCTACCTGGTCATAGTGAATTATTTTTTTTATGTGTTTCTGGATTCTGTTAGCTAGAATCTTGTTAAGGATCTTTGCATCTGTGTTCATCAAGGAGATTGGCCTGTAATTCTCCTTTTTGGTTGGGTCTTTGCCTGGTTTGGGGATGAGTGTGATATTGGCTTCGTAGAATGAGTTTGGGATAGCTCCTTCCTTCTCTGTTTCTCTGAAGAGCTTGAGGAGTGTGGGTATTAGTTCTTGTTTAAAGGTCTTATAGAATTCTGCTGTGAATCCATCTGGTCCTGGGCTTGTTTTTGTTGGAAGATTTTTGATAGCTTCCTGTATCTCATTATAGGATATTGGCTTATTTAATTGGTTAACTTCTTCTTTGCTCAGTTTGGGCAACTTGTATTTCTCTAAAAATGCATCCATTTCTGCCCGATTTTCTTCCTTTAGAGAGTATAGCTTTTGAAAGTAGTCTGTTAGAATTGTTTGGATATCTTGGGTACGTGTGGTGATGTTTCCCGTGGCATCCCTAATCCTATTAATATGGGTTTCCTCTCTTCTTTTTTTAATTAATCTAGCCAATGGGCCATCAATTTAGTTTATTTTTTCAAAGAACCAGCTTTTTGTTTGGTTTATTTTGGTTATGGTTTTCTGATTTTCGAACTGGTTAATCTCTGCTTTTAATTTGGTTATCTGGCTTCTTCTAGTAGCTTTAGGTCCCATTTTTTCCTGTTTTTCTAGCTGTTTTAATTGCAACATGAGATTATTTACTTGGTCTGTCTCCATTCTCTTGATGTGGGCACTGAGGGCAATAAATTTGCCCCTCAGGACTGCTTTTGCTGTGTCCCACAAGTTTCTTTGTGCGGTGTTTTCATTTTCATTGAGTTGTAGGAAATGCTTTATTTCTTCTCTGATCTCTTCTGTTATCCAGGCATTGTTAAGGAGTGTGCTGTTCAATTTCCATGTATTAGAGAAATTTCTGCGGTATGCTTTGTTATTGAGAGCTAGCTTGATTCCACTGTGCTCAGATAGGATACAGGGGATTAGGTCGATCCCTTTGTATTTGCTTAAGTTCCTTGCATGAAGTATGATATGGTCTATTTTGGAGAAAGTTCCGTGAGCTGCTGAGAAGAATGTGTACTGTGTTGTTTTAGGGTGAAATACTCGGTAGATGTCAGTTAATTCCGCTTGAAGTATGGCCTCTCTTAATTCGGTAGCTTCTTTGCCAATCCTCTGGTTGGTAGACCTGTCCTTTGGTGAGAGTGGTGTGTTAAAGTCTCCTAGTATTATCGTATTGGGATCTATTTTATTCTGTAAGTTTGAGAGCATTTGTTTGACATATCTGGGTGCACCAATATTTGGGGCATATAAGTTGATGATGGTTATATCCTCCTCTTGGATTGTTCCCTTTATTAATATGTAGTGTCCGTCCTTGTCTTTCTGTACTGATTTTAATGAAAAGTTTATTTTGTCAGATATCAGGATAGCTACACCTGCTTTCTTACTGGGGGCGTTTGATTGGTAGATCCTTTTCCACCCCTTCACTCTGAGTTTGTTTGTATGTTTGGCTGAGAGGTGGGTCTCCTGAAGGCAACAGATGGATGGGTCTTGTTTTCTGATCCAGTCCTCAGTTCGTTTTCTTTTAATTGGCGAATTCAGCCCATTTATATTAAGAGAAAGTATAGAGAGATGCATTGTTGTCCCTGCCATTCCGTTTTCCTAAGTTTTTCTTTTTTCCTTTCCTCCTGTGCTTGCTCAGTTAGACTCTGAGTAACGCCTGTTTGGGGCAGGCCCCAGTTCCTGGCTGCTTTCTTCAGGTTGTGTCCCCCCTCTTAGAATTCTTTGTAATGCTGGCTTAATGTTTATGTATTCATTTAGTTTTTCTTTGCTATTAAAAGTTTTCAGTTCTCCATCAAATGTGAATGCTAGCTTTGCCGGGTAGATCAGTCTGGGTTGGCAGTTATTGGCTCTCAGGGCTCGTATGGTGCTTTCCCAGGTTCTTCTTGCATTCATTGTTTGTGTGGAGAGATCTGCAGTAATTCTTATTTTTTTCCCATTGTAGTATAGCTCCTTCTTCATTTTTGCTGCATGCAGGATTGTTTCCTTATTATTCAGATCTATCATTTTTACTATAATGTGTCTGGAAGTGTTTCTCCTGGTGTCTTGCTTGTTGGGTGTTCGATAAGCTTTTGTGATGTAGTTAAGATGGTCGTTTTTGAGGTGGGGAAAATTTTCATTGATTATCTTGTTAAATAGGTGTTGCATTCCCTTGTTCTGGAATTCCTCACCTTCGTCCACTCCAGTTATGCGAAGGTTAAAATTTTTAGCATTATCTGCTGGCTCTTGAATTTCCCTTTGGTTTAATTTGAGTGATTTTTCCATATCTGTCACTTTTTGGTCCAGTTGGTGTATTCTGTCTTCTGTATCTGACACTCTACCTTCCCTTTCATTCACTCTGTTGATCGTGGCTTATATTGTGGTTTACATGGAGGAAATAGATCCCTTTATGGATTCGATGTTGGTTCTCAGAGTACTGATCTCACCTCTCAATGAGGTATGCATTACCTCTAATTTGGCATTTATCTCACTTCTTACTGAGTTTTGTGTGGCTTCTATTTTTGCATCCAACTCTTGTTTCATATCCTGTGTCTCTTTTGATAGTTCATCCTTGTGCTCTTTCAATTTCTGATCAATTTCTCACTTTATTTCTTGAGTCATTGCCTCCAGCAACCCTTGGATGTAGCTTTTGTCTTCCATTCCTGCTTTGCTCCCACTGGGGCTCTCCCCTGCGTGGCTGCTGGCTTTTGAGGTGAGCTTGCTCTCCTGGGTGGTGGTAAACCTTGTGATTTTTCTCTGTGATTTTCGCATGGAGGTTCAGGAGACTGCTCTTCAATTTTGTTTTGGTGTGTCTGTCTTTGCTTGGTTGCTGATTCTGTATTGGTAGAGAGAGTCTGTGCCTGATCTGGGTTCTGTTGGGAGCCTATTTCCAGCTGCTATTCTGACTTACTTAGGATTCTCAGCTCTCTGCTGTAGATTGCTGGCAGTTCCCCCCTTTGGAAGGGTTGAGCAGCCTAGACTGCTTGTGTTTGCTCCTACGGGTGCTCTTGTGAAGATCAGATGCTCTGGATGCACTCTTCCAAATACTGGAGTCTGCTATGGGCTCCTGATGCGTTTTTGTTTGTTTGTTTTGGGCTGGTTGTGGGCTTGAACTCTAGGTTTGGGTGCTGTCCCTCAGCTCTTCAGCTCAAGGCTGGCACCCTACCATTTGAGCCACAGCACCACTTCTGAACCTTTTGCTTTTGTGATGCTGAGGAATCAGATCCAGGGCCTCACACATCCAAGACTATCACTCTATTGCTGAGCTGCCTTAACAGTCTGAGCTCCTGCTTACTATCAGGTGCTGGCAGCCTGTGTTGCCCAATTCCCAGTCTAGGGTATATGGGTGGAGTTTTGGTGGTGTTTGTGCTTCTCTTGTCCTGGGCCTCCAGGTCTTTTGTTGTCACAGGCGTGCTTCCCGGGGAGTGTTGTTTCCTGGTTTTCTCCCCTCTGTTGAGGCATATGCTCAGCTTTTTACTTCGTGTTGTTCAGGCGCTGGATCCCCGGGCCTGGTTCCGGCCCCAACCTGGAGCGCGCTCCTTATGCCTGTGCTGATGTGTTTACCACCTAGGGTATGCAGCCTGGAGCACACTCGTTAGGCCTGTGATGATGTGTATACCACCTAGGTTTTATAGCCTGGGGGACACAATTCAAATTTCTTCTACTGTTGGTAGTCTTGTGCATTTAAGCTCCCTTCCAGGGGCACTCTTGCTCTAGCCTGGCCAGCTGAGTGTGGTCTTCGGGCTGGTGGAGATCTCAAACATTTCCCAGTTTTAGTGGGTCCTGTGGTCCAGGTGTTGGGGTAGGGAGTCTAGGTCAGGGTCTGGGGATTCCCTCCAGCTCTGGTCTCCTTTGAGGGATACACTTCCCCTGTGGGGTACTCACCCTGGAGCTGGTTGTTTCTGTGTGGTGTAGGTCATCAGTTGTTGTTGCAATCCGAGTTCAGTTGGGGTGATTGCGGGCTGGGTTGGGCGGTGGTGGCTCTATGTGATTCTTTTCTGTCTCTGCCTCTGTCGAAGCTGTCGGGTCAAAAGTGTCCACGCTCAGGCAGCTTCTTCACAGTGCCTCTGGGGCCTGGGCATCCCCGCCGGGTCCTTGCGATGGCGATTGGGCAGGTGGTCTGCCGACAGGTCCCTTTGTCGTGCTGCTGCTGCCGAGCAGCTTTGTCGGGATGGAGCCTCTCTGCTCGGGTGGAGAGTGAGGGGTGGGGGTGGGATCCTCGTGGAGACTCCCTGCTGGTAGGTTTCTCTGTTCCTGGTGATCTGCTGTTCTGAAAACCGGTACCTGGTGATCTGCAGGCGGCCCCCTGTGTCTCTGAGGCTCCGGCAGCCCCCCGCCGGGCCGGCTGGCCAGCGGCTTGGCGCACTGCCGCGTGGCCAGTAAAGGTTGGGGGAGGGGTCTTCGCTTTTCTCTGTTCTGAAATTCTTCTTTTCCTCTCTTTCTTTTTTTGTTATTTTCCGCCTCTGGTTTTTCTCTGAGTGTTCGCCTTTTTGTTGTTGTCGGTCTCTTGGGGAGATTAAGCGTTGGAACTCGAACTCTCTTTTTGGTTGGAGAGAGCTGTGGCGTTTCCCTACTGCCCCGTCGCCATCTTGGTCCCCCCTCAAATATTTCTATTTTTAAGAAATATATTTTTATTGTAAAAATACTGTACAAATGTGTTAGTTACATAAGCAAGGTAAGTATATTTCCTATCAAGCATTATTGCTTCCTCCTTTGTTTTTCCCCTACCATCCCTTCCCCCTCGCCTCTATAACTACACTCCTCCTTCCCCCCCACCTAAATTATAAAGTTCGTTTTTTAACATATTGTCTTATACATCTCAGTTACAATGGGTCAACCTGAATCCCTATTTAAGCATTTTGTTTTTCCCTTCCCCTCCCCAAATTAGAGAATTGTATATACAAGATTCAGGGCACCAACATCAAATACAGTGAAAATAAGGGTTATTCCATAGGGGTGGAACATACAAAGAAACAAAAAAAATAACAAGGTACATTGTAAATACTTTAGAAACAATAGCAAGGGGAAAAAAAACAACCTGTGTCCCTATCTTTTGGTTCATTTCACTTAACACGTCTTATCTAGTCATAAGAAATACATTTTAGAAAAAGAAATACATTACAGTATCTTTTTTTATATTTGCAAAATCCATTATTATTTGGGAACATGACCTAGTGTTTGAAAACTAAGCAAATAAAGGTTTATCCAAATATACATATTTCCCTTGGATTTTAAGAACAAGGTAGTGTTATTTTCATCCTAATGCAAACCAAATGACCCACTAGTCACAAACACATCAAGATAACAAACAAGTAATGAATAAGAACTATTTTTTGGAATCCTTGCAGAATGGTCTAATTTTCTATTTCATTGTAATTTCCCTTTCAGTACAATATGTAATTGGGAGTTACAGAATTCCAACCTGTAAGTTTAATGTCCTGGTTTTTGTGTTTCTCTCTCTCTCTCTCTCTCTCTCTCTCTCTCTCTTTCTCTCTCTCTCTCTCTCTCTCTCTCTTCTCTCTCTCTGTAATTAGAATAGTGCCCATAAATACTAAAGCATTATTTATATACTTCTATAATGTGATATATATATATGTATTTTTCTATATAGAAAAATAAATTATGTTCAATAAGAGATCCAAATAAGTTTTGTTATGTCTTTGATCACCAAGGACTTCAGTTTTGCAAAAATATTTGGTATATTACATATATCTATACCAATGTATATTGGATATTACATATATTTATACCCATTCAAGTACTGCTGCTTACAAGTATTCTAGTTTTTCCCAACATTTTCAATCATGGTTAAAAATTGCCCATAGTTGCCAAGCACCAGTGGCTCACGCCTATAATCCTAGCTACTCATGAGGCTGAGATATAAAGATTGCAGTTCAAAACCAGCCCATTCAGGAAAGTCCATGAGACTCTTATCTGAAAACCAGAAGTAGCACTGTGGCTCAAGTGGTAGAGCACCAGCCTTGAGTTGAATCACTGAGGAGCTGAATCTCTGAGGGACAGTGCGTAGGCCCAGAGTTCAAGCCCCATGACCAAAAAAATAAAAACTAAAACTAAAACTAAAACTAAAACTTTTTTGAACATGGTCAAACACAGATAAAAATAAACTGGCTGGCATAGTTAATTCTTCCTTAAGAAAAAAATACTTTGTGTTTGGGTTTAGAAACACTATTAGAAGATCATTTTTGCCATAACATCATTTTGGTGCAAGTTAAAATGTTTGGCCTGAAAAAACGATGCTTTGTGGTCATTATGAAAATTTGTTGTAAATCATAACTGCAACTGAAGAGTGTTCTCTTCTGTGGTGAAGTTCTTCACATGACTCAATGATAAAGTCATCTAAGATGACATATACATTCACTCACAATCTTTCAACAAATCTAAGCAGTCAGACTGAGCATGGTGGATATTGCTAGTATGGAATGTAGCATGCAAAATGGAATAGCAGAAACCTGAGGGGAAGCTTCAGACCACAGCAACTACAGTGGGTTGAACTCATGTCCCTGATGAATTGATGTTGAAGGCCTCGCCACTAAGTTTCCAAGGTTATGCTGTAGGATAATACCTTCCCCTCAACAGCTGTATAGTGTCTTATCAAGTTCTACCAATAGATTTGTTTCTAGACTATGACTATACTAGATTAATCAAAACCTAAAAATCTGAAACATTCCAGTATACTGGACTAAACTTTTCTTTCCATCCTACACTCAGATGTAGGGAGAATTTAAAAAGATGCTCTGGGACTGGGTTATAGTTCACTGAGACTACTTGCCTAGCTAGTGAAATATCCTGGGTTCAATCTTCATTAGCACAAAAGAAGAGACAACATCAGATAGGTGGCAAAGCCCAGAAAATGGAAAGTCATTCAAATAAAATTCCTGAAACATGGACAGACTCTCCTGGTATGTTTAGGAAAGTTAGAAGAAAGGCCACCCCCTGCACCTGCCATAGCTACCAACTGTGTTAGAACTGGACCAATCAAACCTCGGGCAATAAAAACTGAAGAAACAAACTATAAAGGCTGTGGTTTGCTGCAGGGTATTGAGGGAAGTGGGAGGGGGAATTGGGAGAAGGAAGATTGGTAATGCCAGCAGCAACATAGGTAAAATGGTCAGTGACATTATCTTGTGTAGAACTTGGAGAGACGCACATGGGACATGGGAGCAATTACATTGACATACAGCTGCTGTACCGGTTAAAATGAACCTTTGCAAGCTAACACCTCAGTTGATGGACATATATCTTCAGTCAGAATGTATATACAGATATATGCACATAGTTCTTAAGTGCACACACCTCAGATCCATAAATAAGAAGAAAGTAATACCACAGAGGATAAACAGTTCAACCTGAACAATGTGTTGGTCCAGCTAATACAGCAGAATGCTGATTCTTTACCTCCCTTCCTTGCATTCTTTGGATATGGTTATGATGTGTGTGGCCTGGAAGTGAACTAAAGATAACGGTGCTGGGTAGAGGAGTCCTATTTTTTGTTATGGCACCTTTTCATTTTAATAACATGGTCATTGGATTGAACACAATCAAAGTACCATAGTAATTGACCTCCCCTTCCTGGATGAATGAGCAAATGATAAAATAATGATAGCATCCTTGAACATATCCAAATATACACTGCCTGGCTGCCTTGGCATCTTCCTCTATGGAGCTCTCACCATTCAAACATAACAGATTTGGTAAAATATTGTTAGGCTGAGTTTTACTTTACTTCATTCAGTCATCCAATGATTGTGGAATATGTTTTTTGTTTTGTTGTTTGGGTTTTTTCCCCTTCCTTCACTGGTGCCTCCATTTTTAAATGATGTGTAGCTGAAGTTCAATAAGAGAATGAGTACTTAGAACTGTCCCACTGATGGAAGGAAATGTTCATGTGAATGTACACACTAAAGCACAAAACTCTTAATCTTCCTTTTGGTTCCTCCAGGGAGAAGGCTGATGGGAACCTACTTGCCTTGAAAGCGGACATCTGGTCATGGTACCTGCACCTGGGTTGACAGGGACCAAGAAGATAGAAGTCTTTGAGGTGAAGTACAATAAGCCCTTGGGCAGGGAATTTTTGTAGCACCTAGAAGCTGTGTTCAAGCCCCAGCACTGGAAGAAGAAAGAGGTAAAGAAAAGGAAGAGGGAAAAAAAGAAGGACTTATTGTTTGAGTGCATTTATATATTAACCATGCCTCATGGATAAGAGTGATATGAATTTGTTACTCCAGATGTGGCCCGTTCTACCCACCAGTCTTCACAATAAACCTCTTCCCAGGCGCCAGAGAATTATGCCCCTGGAAGGTGACTATTTAGATGGAGTTCCTTTCCTCTAGTCTAGATTGTGGGGCATGGGAACTCGAACCCGATGGACTTACCCCCAACAGAGCACAGATGAGCATAGTACATAAGCACATGGAGAGAGCCATACTGGACAGTGCTGTTTCCAGTTAAGTGTGCCCAACCATTCTTCTTGGTCCCCCTATCCACTCTGCTAGGTTCCCTGTCCCATACCTCCCCCCCATCATCACACCTCCCGACCCCACCCCTCTGGCCCATGGTCACCCGGTGTTTCCTCAGCCTACCACCATGCTATGTACCCTACTCACACTTTTTGGACTGGACTACTTCTTGAGGCCAGATACACCCTCAGAGCTGCACCCATTCTCCTGACCCACCGGTATCACAGCCACAAATTTTACCTTCATTTCCACCTTTCTGGCCCCACGCCTTCCAGCCCTACCACTTTTGCCCCACTGCTTACCCCTCACTGACTGGCCCAGTCCCTTCCATGGGAACACATGTGTAGGAGGGGGAATGTGTGCTTGCCCAGCACTCACTACACAATGAGAGTTGCCAGAATATTCTGAGCATGAGCTTTGGCTGCCACAGAGAAGGAAGGCCCAGGACAGAGTGTGCCGCTCCTCCTTGCCTGGCTAAGGCCTGGACAGCCCCAGGGCTCTCTGGTTTACCTGAGTTCACTGGCAGCTGTAGGGCTGGAGATACAGACCTTGCCTCAATCTCCTTAACCGGCGCTACATCTTCCTGAGGGATCTTCAGCTTCACCACCAGAATTTCCATCTTTCTACTCAGTGTGGCCCCTGCTGCAGGCAATATCCCATGATGACTGCAATTTGAGGTAAGAGAGACCCCTCCCAAAGCCTCTCTCTTTTCCATTTTCTTCTCTGCTCCCCTGTGGGAGCCTCCTATCTCAGCCCACCACTCAAACTCAGGAACCTGAGAGAACTGACCCGGAGCGTTCCGGGAGCACCACAAGAGGGCAGAGTGAGGCGTGGCTTTTCACACAACACAGCACAGGCAAGCACAGAGCAATGACCCTCCCTCTCCGCAGAGAGAGCCGCCCCCCATGCTGATAACAAGTCATGGGAAGAGAGGAGCAAGATAAGGGCGCCTCCCTACTCCAGCGTGTACAAGTCCCCGACCTCATGGCGAGGGCAGGGAGAGCGCAGCAGGACCCGGTTCCCACACCCCTGCCTCCCCGCACACCACCGGCACCAGCACGGTGGGACGGTGAGGGCAGGGGCCCACGGGCAGAAAGAGAAGAGTGGTCCCATTCGCCATGATTGTCTGTCCCTCGCCTGGCGCAGCTTAGGTCCAGGCCTGAAGGAGATCACAACATCACCACATCAATCACACCGAGAGGGTGGAGAAGACAGCCACACGGCACTCAGGAGGTGTGGGGCCAGGAAGCTCGGCTCCTGAGAGGGCCAACAGCCCTCAGGACAAACACCCTTTCGTGAGTAATGAGCGAGGCAAAAAGAAAAAAAAAACTAAAAAAAAAAATACCACGGACTTAAGAGTCCCTGGCACTCAGGATAACCAGGACACCTCTGCTGGGCACAGGACCGAAGAAGCTAGTAAGAAAAAAAAAAAAGGAAAAAAGCCACGGACAGCGCTCGGGAGTAGCGCAGCTCAGCGGCCGACCAGGCTCACTACCGGGAAGCGGCAGATCGGGGGAGTTGGAGCTAGGAGCGACAGGAAAAAAAATGGAGCCACGGAGGGGACGAGCCAGACGGCAGAATGGGGATGCCGCACACGCACAGGCAAGGCAGGACTCACCCCCCTCCCCTTTTCCTCCTCAAGCTGGCCACGGCGAGGGAAGCACACTGCACGGGCCTACCTATGCACCCCAGGCAACCAACCACTCTCTTCCTCGGCGTGCCGAGGCAAGGGCCAGAATCCGGCACCGGGAGCGAGGGACTCACTCAGCCACCAACCACCAACCAACCACCACCAAAACCACGAGCCACCACAGGGACAGGGCCTGCTCAGGGCAGCGGGAGCCGGAAGTGCGGGGAGGGAAGGACAGGGTGACCCGGACCGGGAAGAGACGGGAAAGGCCCTGCACACAGCATCCGAGAGAGCCCCAAAAGACCTGCTGACAGCCACCGGGACACAGCATGCCAGCACCCTCCTGCAGATACAAAATCCTCACGTCACCACGCCAAAACCAGGTGGTCACGCAGGGGCGACAACTCGCTGGCGACAGGGACCTCTTGGAAACAACATCAGGGACACTTGTCCCCAACACGTCCCCAACAGAGCCACACACGGAACTCTCAGGGACAGCTGGTCGACCACATAAGGCGAAGACAGACGAAGAGTGAGGGCGGGAGTGGGTTCAGGGGACGCGCCCGCCCCACTACCTCGTGGGCACACACCCCGGGTGCGCACGGGCTCACAGCACGGGCGGTATGGGGAGCCTTCCCCCGGCAGACGCGAGGCATCCACTCCACCCAACCACAACACCCACACCATGTGGGGTCGGTGGTGAGTGCCCTGCCGCCAGCATGCACACACTCGGGATTCCTGGGCTCGGGTCCCCGACTCCCGAGGTGCTCCCCCTGCCTTGATTTTTCCCCTACTCAGGGCCCACCGGACAAGTCCCCACCATCGTGCACACCACAGATGGTAGGAAGGTCCCCGCCCCGAAGCTCGCCTATGCCGTGCCCATGGCTCCTCCTGCCACAGAAGTCTGTCCTCCGGCCTCCGGGACCATGGAGGAGGCCGTGGAGGGAGGCCACACGGGGCCAGCGACCGAGGCCCTCGTGCCTGGCACGCGCCAAGCGCTCACTCGGAGGTGACTCCGGGGAGGGTGTGTGGTCCGAGTCCGGGCCGGGACAGGCCCCACCAACTATCGGCTCACCCGGGGACCCTTTCCCCTGACTCCCGAGACGTCCCTCGTACTGTATTTTTTCGCCCTCAAAGACCAGGACAGGGGAGGGGAGGAGGACAAGGCGTCGGGCCCAGACAGAACTACTGGTTGACCCGACAAAGCTGCCAGTCCCCACAGACCAGGCACGGAAGAGAGAGCGGTGACACACCGCCCTACCCCGCGCTCGCATGTGGGTGCAAAGTCCGACAGAACAGCCGCCCCGGCGCCACAGCGACACCACGACGACAGTCGCATCCGGCATCCAGCAGAGGCCGGACCTCTGCCTGGCATGCCAACGCCAGACCTCCTCCTTTGCTTGCTCGCTTGGCTGAGAATGAGGGGACTGTCATATCAAAGCGGACGCCAGGGTGAGCATGACAACCGCCTAAAAACGACCGACTCCACCGAGCCGCCATACCCCAGATTGGCCCGAGACGGCCGGCTCTGAGCTCCGGAGACACAGAACACGGAAACAAATCGCCTCACTCCCCACCGCCACACACCGAGAGGCACAACCTAGGTCAGGACCTGCAGCCGGGTCCTCTCTGCGACCTAACGAATGCCACCAGAGCCACCAGAGACCTAGACCGAGATCGAGCCGCGGCCAATGCCTCCGCGGCCGCCAGCGACCAAAGTGAAACCAGGAACCAGGACGGGAGTTGCCCGAACGAAGCGTCCTGAACCCGAGTACCAGGAAGCCGGGATCGGTCCCAAGCAGGAAGGGGTGTCAAAGACGGCAGGCCTGCACCACAAGAGAAAATGAACCAGCCACCCGCAGGACCTCCACCGCCCGTGGCAAGACCCCCACCCCGCCCAACATGGCCAGAAAAGGGCAAGTGAGGCTCATCCCACCGTCTGCCCGCCCGTCTTTTTTTTGGGGGGGGGGTTGTTTGTACGTTCTGTTTTCTTTTTCCCCCAGATGGAAACCAGAAAGAAAAAACAACAACAACAACAACAAAAACAAAAACTCCCAAAGATGGGTAGGCTCCAGCAAGAGACGAGCCCTCGGGAGGCACCCCGCTCACTTGTGAAAGTCCGCTGCCCGCCCGCCCCACAACACGCTCCCTCCCCCCGCCCCCACCCGCCACCCCTCACAGGCAGGGAAAGGGCAGGGGGAAGGCCAGAGAGAGGTTTCTTCTAACACAGAGAGAGTAGGTACATGTCACGCACACAGGTCTGGAAAACCACGGTGACAGCGCCATGGGAAGCGTGAGTCCACTCACCCATCACTAAATGACAGGAAAGCCAAACGAGAGCCGCTGGCTGGGTGGGGAAGGAAGGGGAGGTGGCACCCGTGTGACGCTTATCCCCGGGCACCGGACGGAGCGACCTTCTCACCGGTTCATACTCTAGCCTGTCATAACAGCTAGCCTTTTCTAATAGGCTCTGCCACTCTCTCTGGAGCAGGATTCGGGGCATGAGGCGATGAATCTGAACCCGACACACAGGTGTTGGAGGGTAGAGGCATCATCACTCACATGCCTGTGGTGGAGGACCTGGACCCGAGTGTGGCGGTGCACAGTGTGTGTGAGTGTGTGTGTCTGTGACTCTGTGTGTGTGTGTGTGTGTGTGTGTGTGTGTGTGCGGGGCTGGGGGGAGGGCAGGTAGGGAACCCTAGGAGGAAAGACAGGGAGAGACAGACGAGGGGCCCCGGCCCAAACAGAGTGGGGGGGTCAGAGGGGCAATCCTATCTCCCGGGGGTGAAGCATGGTTAGAACCCACAGGACAGTCCCGGCGGGCGTACTTCTCTTTGGAGTTTGCACTGGGAACATATGCGGGCAGAAGCGCCCCAGCACACACATCGCATCCCAGACGGGTAGAGAGGCAGAGCCAGGGGGTCAGGCATGGCAAACACTCTATTCCGTCAACACACACACACACACACACACACACACACACACACACACTCACACACACACACTCACACACACACACACACACAACTTACGGGGTGTGTACAATATCCACAAGGTAAAAGTTTATTCATCCATTCCCCAAAGAAGAAGAATAAGATTATGTCAGTTACAGGGAAGTAGATGGATGGACTGATGGACTAGGAGCGGGGGGGGGGGGGGGGGGGGGGCAGAGGAAGGGGGGGTATGCCGGCGGCGGCGGAGAAGAACCTAGAACAGGTGATGCCAGGGGAAGACAGACCGGTGGAGAGACAGACAGACCGACCAACCAACGGCACCTGTTTTCTCTCCTACGTGGATGCTAGACCTAAACTATAACTGGACATGGTAAGCTACACAGCACTCCGGGCAAACAGAGTGTGTGTGTGTCCCCATGTGTGTGACACACATACTGTCCTTTTGTCAGAAGGTGTAACTTCTCTGAGCATTTAAGATATTGCAGAGAAGACACAAGACGTAATATCCGTAAGTGGCACGACTGTGAACGTATTATAACAACCGGACGTGTGAGGATCAAAGCTGGAATTAGGAGGACAGAAATGTACCTGTCCTCACGCTTTGGGTCATGATCACAAGTACATTTGGTTTAGGATCTTTCAAAACACATCAATTTATCCTTCTGGACAAGATGGTCTAGGACCACACTAGTCAATAGCCACTTCAAAGCCAGTTCCTCTGTTGGATACGTTTCAATTGGTTTATATTGCATCCTCCAATATTTTTCTCTTCTTTTTATTCTATCTTCTCACTAAAGATCCAGTGGTATAAAGCTACTTTTATTCTCTTAATATTCAATAACTGAAGTGATCTGCTTTGTTTTGCAGCTTTCTCAGCTTAATTCACTGAGGCCTATTTAGTCACACATGATGAGAGGTCCAGAAACATCTTTGGGGCCACGGATGGCTTTTGTAAAGTCCATTTGGGGAAATAGCAAATATAATCTACCATGTCCTAAAATGTAACAGATTATCTCTATGGGGCCGATAGAAATATCCAGATGTGCCCTGTCAACAGCCAGTTATTTTAATTTACTTAAGGGAAATCAAGTGAATAAAAGTCTATATAGTTCAAGAAATTGTATTCTGATACCTATATAAAAAGTTTACCTGAGTGGGTGAGGACATTTGCATGAAATTTCACCTAGGGCAGCACTTGATATTTATAACTCTCCTTAAACTATTGCATTGCCTGTTTTCCATTTTCTTGGCACTCCTTTAGAAATGTTCCCATCTCAATCTTTCACCCACTGCAGCCGTGGGACCCTTTTTCATAATACGGACGTAAAGACATTTGTGGTACTGTATATAAATTACAACCGTAAATAAACTGGTACAGTTTGCTCGTAAGACATAATATCCAAACGAATTCCGTGTCCAGAAAATAACGAAAAGAAACACCCCCTGCGGGCCCCCCTCCCCCTCCGCTCGGCCCTCCCTTCAAGAAAATTTCCTTGTTTGCTGTTGTTTCGTTTTGTTTTGTTGTAAATAAATAAAGCCGCAGAAGAGAGCCGGAGATACCTCATCGCTACTCTCGCGAGAGTCTCGCGGACTCTCGCGAGAGTCGCCAGCCCCCGCCATCAGCACCGAATCATTCCCTGTCACTCCACACTGTGTCCAGTAGGTGGCACCCCAAAACAAGGAAAAAGAACGTCAGGCCCAAGATCGATCAAGACACTTAGGAAGGTCTTGTGAGGAAGGAACACCTCCCCCTCCCACGGGCGCGTGCACACACACACACACACCAGCACATCCCCGCCCACACAGGTCATGAATGGCAAACCCCTATCGCACAGAGAGACAGACAGACAAAACACATGGGGTGTGGAGAGAGACCGGAAATCAAAAACAAAAACAAAAACAAAAAACATTTTCCTGGCTTGACCTATGAATGGGCCTGGGCTGGCATTCTGTCCTCTGGGCCCTACAGTCAATCCATGGCGGTCGCTCCTCTCTCCTCATCACTGTAATCCTATCTGATATTTGCCAGAGCCGAACGTGCATTGGGGACACTTTGGTTCATCGATCTAAACTAGGGCCCGGGGCAGAGGGGGTGGTGGTGGTGGAGGGGAAGCCGAGGAAGTCTGTTGCTATAGTTGGTGGCGGCGGCGGTGGTGGTGGCAGTGCAAAGTGTGTGTGGGGGGAGGGGGGGAGGTAGATCACATGCTGCCATGCGTGCCTGTGCCTGTGTGGTAGGAAACAGCAGCAAAGATCAAGGGGTGCAGGGTGTGTGTGTGCACGCCCCAGTCAGTCCTGGGGCTTGAACTCAGAGCCTGAGTGCTGTCCCTTGGCTCTTGTGCTCAAGACTGGCACTCTGGGGCTGGGAAGGTGGCTCAGTGGTAGAGCGCTTGCCTTGCATGCATGAGGCCCTGGATTCGATTCCTCAGCACCACATAAGCAGAAAAAAAGCCGGAAGTGGCATTGTGGCTCAAGTGGTAGAGTGCTAGCCTTAACCTGAAGAGATGAGGGACAGCGCCCAGGCCCAGAGTTCAGGCCCCACGACCGGACCCCCCCGCCCCCGCGCCAAAAAAAAAAAAAAGAGACTGGCAGTCTGCCATTTGAGCCAAAACTCCACTTCTGGCCTTTGGGTTGCTTAATTGAAGACATGAGGCTCACCAAAGTGCAATGCCTATATACCTCTGATCATATAACAAGAAGTCTTCCCCTTTCTTTGTGTTTGTTATCATCGATGTTATTTTGTTTTCTCTTCTCCCCCCCCCATTGTTTCTTCCTTCATCTATTTCCGGGAGGGGCAAGAAATGGAGGGACCCAGGATGAAGAAGTGCAACAGTGGCACTCACTAGACACTATGTTGACACACAACCTGTGGGTGGGGAACAAACAGAACTTGAGGGAGGGAAAACCTGTGAGAGTGCCAGGGAAGGGGTGACATTGTCCAAAAAAAAAAAGTACTCTTTTTTAGGGTGTGGGGGGAGATGGGAGGGCTGGAATGGAAACAAAGGAGGAGGCAACAATGCTTGATAAGAAATGTACTCATTTCCTTGCTCGTGTCATTGTAACCACTCTGTAAGTATTTTCACAATTAACACAACTCATTAGCCGGGCGCCGGTGGCTCACGCCTGTAATCCTAGCTACTCAGAAGGCTGAGAGCTGAGGATCACGGTTCAAAGCCAGCCCGGGCAGGATAGCGCCCAAGCCCAGAGTTCAAGCCCAACGACAAAAAAAAAAAAAAACTTATTAATTAAAAAAAAATGTACTCTTCCTACCTCACTTATGTAATGTAATCTTTCCTATCCTTTTTTTTTTTTTTTTTTTTTTTGGTCAGTGGTGGGTCTTAAACTCTGGGACTGGGCGCTGTCCCTAAACTCTTCAGCTCAAAGCGAGTGCTCTACCGCTTGAGCCACAACGCCACTTCCGATTTTCTAGTGCCTCATTGGAGATAAGAGTCTGGTGACTTTCCTGCCCTGCCTGGCTTTGAACCGTGATCCTCAGCTCTCTGCCTCCTGAGCAGCTAGGATTACAGACGCGAGCCACCGGTGTGGGCTGGCATACTGTAACGGTTCTGTATGTCACCATTTCCCTAACAATTTGTAAAAAATCAAAGTAGAGAGGGAGGGGGAGATAACAACCCCTCACGCCTGAGAAGTGAAACCCAACGGGCTTCTAACCGATCTGAGATTCTTTGAAGGTTTTTGCGATGTTAATCACAATCACAAACACAGACGGACAGTTTCTCCAGTCACTCCTTAAGAGGAACGGGGAACAGGGACAGGGAGAAGAGAGGCAGATCCTGGCCTGACCTAGGCGGGAAGATGGAGGGGAGACAAGACTCCTGAACTCCTTTTTCCCCTCACTCTCCTCCGTCCAGAGGGTGGGAGCTTAGGGGTCGGCCACAGGGACATCCCACGGTCACAGTCATGCCTCCTGGAGGGGCAGAGGGCAGAGCACAGGCAAGCATGCCAGCTTCCCCGCCCACCCCTCCCATTCTGTCCCTGGCGGGCTTGGGCGGGAGGCATACTAGTGGCAGCGGGCGGGTGGAAGTAGTCTGACAACTCCAGCTTGCAGGAAGTCAATGGCTGCTGGTGGTAGGCAGGGAGGGTCCCAACAGAAAAAGACCAGAGAGAGCGCGCGCAGACTTTTCCTGCCCAAGGGCAAAAGAGGCCACTTTTGTAAAGACTGGGAGGGGGAGGGGAGGCTGATTCACTCCCCCCACCCCACCCCGCGCTAATGAAGTTACAGGAGCTGAGGGCTGGCCGCCCCACCCCCCACCCCGCCGGGGTGTTTCGCAGAGGACGCAGGGCGGGGCGGGGGTGGGGGTGGGGTGGGCTGGTTTAAGCCTGGAGCCCCAGTCAACTCAGGAACTTCAGGCAATGTTCCTTTGTCTTGTAAATGTCATCATGGCAACGACTTAAGCGCCCTGGCGGAGGGGGGAGGGTGGGGGGGAGGAGAAAGAAGAAGAAACAAACATGCCCACCCCAGCATGCCTGCTTGAGTTGAGGCCTTGAATTTCAACCTCAGTAGGTCCACTAAACTAATAAAAATCGTTGTAAGAAACTGTTGACGGAGGACCCTCGGGATAGGGTGATTAGGTTCTGTACCCGTGAGGCGAGGTGGCCGTGTGTTCCAGCTTCGTGCCAAGAGGTTGCCTTATCTCGGCCTATCTTCCTTCCCAGAATTGAACACAGAGGCAAGCAGGATAATTTCCAGGGGGAAATGAGGCCTGGGAAAGCACCACCAGGAATTCAGAGACAAGACAGCCGGACAGCTTCCTAATGAATGGCTCCACACATCCTATTTTCTTCACTTTTCAGTCCCTCATAAACGAACAGTTATTAGGAAAGAAAACTAATAGGTGGGGGTGGGTGGTGGAAGGGAAAAGAGCAGCTCCCTTCCTCTGAGCTTTTGCCCAAACAATGAGTATACTGTGGGAACGGAGCAAAGAGTTTCCTCAAAGAAAGGAGGAAACTTACACCGGGGAGGGAAGTAAATTTTAAAAAGAAACAGAGCATGGGTCAAAGCACCCCCCCTCCCCCCCATGCATGCATGGGAAACCAACAGAATCATCTCTTAAACCCTACTACAGGCTCAAGGTAGCGAGTTTACTTTGTTTCTTTTTCCTCTGTGTGTTTTCAATGTTTCACTTTCATTTCTGGGCACATAACCATTGGGCCTTGCCTCGGTGGGTGTTTTTCCCCCTAAAAGTATCTATCCTGTCTTTTGGGTCTTACTGTGTGTGAGTGTATGAGTGTGTGAGTGAGCGAGTGAGTGAGTGAGTGAGTGAGTGAGTGAGTGAGTGAGTGAGTGAGGCAGCCAGGCAGCCAGGCAGCCAGCCAAGCAGCCAGCCAAGCAGCCAGCCAAGCAGCCAGCCAAGCAGCCAGCCAAGCAGCCAGCCAGGCAGTCAGTCCAGAGATCTAATGTCTCCCCTATTTTAAACGTACCTTTTGCATATGTGAGAGAAAACACACGAAACTGGTTTTCTATAGGAACATATATGTGAATACATTCACCATGGAGTGAAAAGATAGAGTCGCTTCCAAATGATATGTACAGCAGAATACCAACACATCGAGATGACTTATGCAAGAAGCCAAGGCCCACTTTTGAAATCCCATAATGAGGAAGCCTCAGTCAGTGGCCTGGTTTGAGTCCAGGCCTCCACTTAAAAACGACCTTTACTTTGTGTTTTTATTTTTCCCTGTTTTCTTTTCCTTTCTATGACTTCTCCCCCCAACGCCCCAACCCCTTCCCTCCATAGGTCTCTCTTTCTCCTTTTCTTTCTCTGTAGTTTGAGCCCGAGAGTTACTTAATTCTCGAACTTCTGGGTTTTCCTTAGATCTGGTAACCTGTTGGACATAAAAATTTGGGAAAGCCTCAAAACAGTCACCCCCACCCCACGAAAAATAATCATGCTTGTCGCCAAAAGCTTTTAAATGAGAAAACAGTGGTCAAGTGAAGCAAATGAAGGCTGTAATAGCAACCATGTTT